>NC_142522.1:44685951-44823451 GCF_964205215.1 Stylophora pistillata
ATAAATGGAGAAATTTCCTGGTCGTCTAACTGGTTTTCTTCGTTTGATTCATCTTATAAACTTGGATCTATATTTGCCAGCCACTCTGACTCTTCTTCGTCGGAAATATCATTCAAAATGTCAGCCATTTTTTTTCCGTAACTGCAATCCAATTCTTCGCTTGCGCGATGCGAGAAAACCGGTTTAACCGGTACTCTAGAGTACAAATACCACGTGATATTTGTACTCGTCTAGGGCGTTATTTGTACTCTACGAAGTGTAGTTGGATAATATATAAAAATCATATTTGTGCAGTTTAAAAAAAATGAAAATAAAAAGCGAACTTCGCAGAAAAGAGCACTACCTAGGCCTCATTTTGACTACTACATAAGTGGTGCTCATTACTTGCGTTCAAGATAAGTGAGAGAGATTAAACATTATGAACGAACTGTATTGGAACGAGTCTTCGCGGTATTTCCCCGAGTACACCGAACTTAAAGCTCTTCGTTCAACTTTGATCGCAAGCTGTATCTTCAACAATTTTCTAACGTACACCACGATCGCATTAAACTTTGTGACAATTTACGCGATACACAAAACTTCGACGATGAAAAAAACTCTAAAAACCCTGTTGTTGAATTTAGCTTTTTCTGATGTTGGTGTTCGTTTATTTGCTCTACTATTTCAAACAGCACTTCTGGTCAAATGGTTACAACCACACAGTCCCGGCTGTAACGAAGTCACTGCATCATGAATATTAGTGGTTCTGTCTTTTCAACTGATTCATTCCTCGGTGTTTTGGCTGTGAGTGTAGACAGGATTTTAGCTGTTCATCTTCATCTCAGATACCAGGAGCTTGTGACTCACAAGCGTGTTGTTATTGTGGTAATCTCCATTCGGGTGTATGGTGCATTTTTTTCTTTAATGATTTTGTGGGAATCGCGCGTCACTTGGAATATTTTCATTTCAGCCACTGCAGCGTTTGTCTTCATGCTTTAATTGGTGGTATACATCAGGAGATATCTAACTATTCGACGGCATAAGAATCAGATGCAAATGCAAGAAGAGGGTCTGTCCAATGGTCATGAAATGGCAAATTTTGCTGCCCTCATTGAATCTCCAGTTGGCGTATTCTACGTATATCTCGTGTTTTTAATCTGTTATTTGCCTTTTTTTACTTGTATTGAATCAGTGGCACAAGTACTGCTTTGAAAATATTTTATCTTTTATCACTAATTCCCTTCTATCTGAATTCATCTTTGAACCCTGTAATTTATTGCTGGAAGATGAGACCCATTCAACTTGCCGTCATGCACATGCTGCGAAAGATGTCTCGGAACAGAAATCAGCAGTCTTACCGGTATTACAGCCGGTGATTAAAGGGTAGTCCAAGGTGATAAATGAACTCGTGTGTATGACAAGGACTGCATATACAGCGCAGTCTCGGTGGGATGAGGAAAATCGACAATGTGCTCGAAACTGAGTCATACGGATGGAGAACAAAGACTCCTTCAATTATAATTTTGAATTAAATTATATGTTTTACTATGCGTATCTCACCTCGAATGAAAATGACACAACAAGGCAGATTGTTTTATTTGTAATTTGAAATTGTAGTGTTGTGAATACAAGAGATATCAAAGTAAGACAACAAACATTTATATTGTAATATGATGAGTATTATTTTATCGTCGCACTCTGAATTCAGAATAAAAGCGAAACTAAAACAAAGACATTGGACGGTTAAACAAGTACTTCAGCTAAGTGTAGATGCTTAGTTAATCCCTCGTTAATTTACCCCAATACTGCAAGATACTTTGGATTCACGCCTGGTGTATCAGGGTCAAATGAAGTTGACATGAAGCCTGTCCGTGTTAACCCTTGGATTATAATATACTTTCTTGCCTCCTTACTATCCTGTTTAAGCAACAGAGTTTACACATCGGCCGATAGTATAAAGAAAAGCAATTTGTCCCTCTCATAGTAACAGTTAACCCTTTGACTGTCAATAGTGTGTAAATCATCTTCACATTTCCGAAGCTTACTGTCGAAAAGACGGATGATAAGAATGAAGAAGTGATGAGTTAGGAGATATATAACAGTAGATTCTCAAGGATCAGCAACACAGGAAAGAATGAACTTTCGGATCTTGCAATTGACCGTCCAAGGCGATGAATGAGTTTCGATATCAGTTGTCGACTCGGAGTTTTTTTCCTAATTAATGGACTTGTGTATCATTCTCTGGTAAATGCAAGATTATCAAGGAGAAAAAAAATAACTAAAACATATGCCCAATGGTCAATGCTAGCTGACAGAGAGCGAACGAGTAGTTTGAAGCGACTTTGTTTTATACAGCTTGCGCAACTTTATGCTCACTTTGCCCAATAACTGAACGAGGTAAATGTTATAATAGTAAATGAGCTCTTAACATAACAAAACCACGTATTTAAAGATGGAAGCGATCTTTGCAGTAATGAGCACTACCTAAGCAGTAATCAAAATGAGGCTTTTGTACTGCTCATTACTGCAAAGATCGTTTTTTATATTGATTTCTTAAAAAACCGCACTCACAGATAAGATTTTCATATACTCACAGTTGTTAAAACCATGTGTTTATTAAAGCATTACTAGCCAATCTAGTTGGGTTCGGAAATTGTACACTTGGAACTTAACAGAATTAGTGGTGTATGGGGTGCCAGGGAGTGGTAGTACCTCTGACGGGGAGACATGTCGCACCCTCCAGGGTGGTCCATCCGCTTTGGTCCGCACCTGGCACTCAACTCTCACCTGTGGCTCCAAGTAGCTGTAGCACGCGCAGCGGCCACACCCCGGCAAACCGCCTCGACAGGCGGGCTAAACCAGGTGAGGGTAGCCGTCAGGTCTGAAACCCTCGGTGAACTAGGGAATGTCTACCCAAGCATGTGAAGACTGAACCCGGCGGACTGGGCGGAAGAGATAATCTGATCCAACGGCTACGAAGACGGGGACAGCAAGGTGTTGTAGAGCGCCAAGAGCACGACATGACACAGAACACGTCGGGGTCATCTACTGCAGCCAAAGAAGCTTCCGGTCGTGACGTCTCTACGTACCACTGGAATTCAACTTCCTAGGCTGAGAGAGTGGGATCGCCCGCGTGCAACGACCCTCCCACTATAAACAACCTCCCGCAAAGGTTCTCTATGTGCAACTTTTTCTGAACATCTCAACTCTTCTTCTGTATACCGCTATCATCAAAATCCTACAGCGATGGGGAAAGGGCGAAGCAACAGGTGGAGGTACCCACTGGCAGTTGTAGCTCCAACCCTGCACGTAGGCGGCCTGGAGATAAGAGTTGCTCTTCTTTCTGACCCTGGGACAACAGAAGAGTTCGGCGTTTTCTCAGGTGACTGAACAGCCCTGTTTAGGATAGCACTGCTCACCCTCCAACGAGGGAGGAGACTAGAAAAGGTGTCCCAAACATTGCTTGTCCCATCACCTACTGGCCAGTCTACCGCGGCTGGCAGTGTTACCCCTTTTGCGGTCGAAACACAAAGAGAATGAAACAGATGATTTTCGGAGCATGGAACGTCCGAACACCTATGGACAGGGAAACTTCAACAAGGCCAGAGAGGAGAACAGCCCTTGTTGCTAAAGAACTGTCACGCTACAGCCTCGACATTGTCGCACTCAGTGAAACTAGGCTAGCAGATGAAGGATCCGTTGCTGAGCTCAAAGGAGGATACACCTTCTTCTGGAAAGGCAAAGCTCAAGCCGAAGAAAGAATCTATGGGATAGGTTTGGCAATCAAGACTTCAATTCTGAAGCAGCTGCCATACCTCCCTTCTACCATCAACGAACGCCTAATGAAGCTTCGTTTTCCACTAAACGCCTCCCGACATATTACAATCATCAGTGCATACGCACCAACGATGACCAGCAGTGATGAAGCAAAGGAAACCTTCTATGAGGATCTGAATAACCTCGTAAAGGAAGTACCCAGTACCCAGCGGAGATACACTCTTACTGCAGGGCGACTTTAACGCAAGAGTCGGCTCTGACTACACGAACTGGAATGGCGTGCTGGGACCACATGGAATGGGGAAGATGAACTCCAACGGCCTGCTACTTCTGAGCCTATGTGCAGAGAACAACCTGACAATCACCAACACCCTGTTTCGGCAAGCTGACAAGTACAAATCAACTTGGATGCATCCAAGGTCCAAACAGTGGCACCTGATTGATTACATTACCTGCCGCAGACGATATGCTAGAGACTTCAGGACTAACAGGGCCATGCGAGGAGCAGAATGTTGGACTGACCATCGACTCGTCAGATCTGTCGTCAAGCTCTACATCGCCCCAACTCGTCAGAAGAAGCCCAAGCTCAACCGGCCGTCATTCAACATCGCCAAAGTCAACCATTCAGACCACTGAGACCACTTTGTGAACAGCCTGGACGACAAGATAACCTCCCACGGACCACTCACTGGAAGCCCTACACAACAATGGGACCAGTTTAGCTCGATGGTGAAGGGATCAGCTCAGTCGATACTTGGTCCAAAGAAGAGAGTGCACCAGGACTAGTTCGATGAGAATGATCAAGCCATCACCCAGCGCTTAGACGAGAAGCAGAAGGCATTTGTGGCCTGGCAGAATGATCCTTCCTCCATCTCTAAGCGTGATCACTTCAAACACCTTCAGCACCGAGCCCAGACCACCCTACGCCACATGCAGGATGAATGGTGGAAGAACAAGGCCCAAGAGGTTCGACTATGGGCTGATATGAAAAACTCTAAGATGTTCTTCAGCACCATCAAGGCAGTGTACGGACCTTCCCGGCCTAACACAACCCCTCTCCTGTCAACAAATGGCACTCTACTGAAGGAGAAGAACGCCATCAACGAAAGATGGAGGGAACACCTCAACATCCTTCTCAACAGATCCTCTACTGTTAGCAATGAAGCACTGGACCAGATCCCTCAGAGACCCAAAATAGACAGCCTCGACCTCCCTCCCAGCATGGAGGAGGTCCAGAAGGCCATCAAGCAGACCAGCTCAGGAAAAGCCCCCGGCAAGGATGGGATCCCTGCAGAAATCTACAAGGCTGCAGGACCAGTAACCCTTAACGCCTTCCACAGCCTCCTCTGCAGCATATGGGAGGAAGAGGACATTCCCCAGGAGTTCAGAGACGCCACAATCATCTCCCTGTACAAAAACAAGGGCAGCAAATCTGACTGTGGCAACTACCGGGGCATATCACTCCTGTCTATTGCTGGTAAGATCCTGGCGCGCATCATCCTAAATCGCCTGATCTTCAACATCTCTGAGCACAACCTACCAGAAGCCCAGTGTGGATTCCGTCCAGGCCGCAGCACAACTGACATGATCTTTGCGGTCCGGCAAGTACAGGAGAACTGCAGGGAACATAATATGGATCTGTATGCAGTATTTGTCGACCTGACCAAGGCGTTTGACACTGTCAACAGAGCTGCACTGTGGACAGTTCTTCAAAAACTTGGTTGCCCTAGGAAGTTTGTGACCCTGATCCCTCTATTTCATGACAGAATGACGGGTCTAGTGCTTTCTGGAGGTGAGGCGTCTGAACCCTTTGAGATTACCAACGGTGTGAAACAGGGATGTGTCCTTGCCCCAGTACTGTTTAACCTCTTCTTCGCCTGCGTTCTCAGCCACACTGTCAGAGACATCGAGGACGGAGTATACATAAGGTACAGACTGGACGGAACTCCCTTTGACCTTCGACGCCTCAATGCTAAAATCAAGACAATTGAGAAACTGATCCTAGAGGCCCTCTTTGCCGACGACTGTGCCCTCATGGCTCATACAGAATCCACCCTCCAGCTCACTGTCGACAAGTTTGCTGAAGCATCCCGCCTGTTTGGCCTCACCATTAGCCTGGGAAAAACAGAAGTGCTGTTCCAGCCCAGTCCTCTCGCAACAGACCACCGCCCGTCTATCTCTATCGAGGGAACGGAACTGAGGACTGTAGAGGAATTCAAATACCTCGACAGTGTCATTTCCAGCGACGGCTCCCTTGACAAAGAGATTAACGCCAGGATCTGTAAGGCAAGCCAATCCCTGGGCAGACTGCGAGCTCGTGTGCTGAACCAACACAACATCCAGTAGTCTACCAAGCTCAGGGTCTACAAGACAGTTGTCCTCACCAGTCTCCTCTATGGTTGTGAGACCTGGACCCTATACAGAAGACACATCAAACTGCTGGAGCGCTTCCACATGCGGAGCTTGCGCTCAATCCTGGGCATCAAATGGCAGGACATGATCACAAACCTTGAGGTCTTGGACCGTGCAGAAACCACCAGCATAGAGGCTATGATTCTCAAAGCCCAGCTCAGATGGACGGGGCATATCATTCGAATGGACAGTGACAGAGTCCCAAAGCAACTCCTCTACGGAGTGCTCAGTGAGGGAAAGAGAAAGCAAGGCAGGCCACTGAAGCGCTTTAAAGACTGCATCAAGGCCAACATCGCCTACACTGGCATCGCAACAAAGCAGCTTGAGGAGTGTGCACAGGATCGCACTGGATGGTGTGCATTGACGCGCGAAGCAACAAAAGCCTTCGAAGCACACCGGCGAGCCAATGTCACTGAGGCTCGCGCTAAAAGTAAGGCAGCAGCAGAGACACCCAAACCTCCAGGCCAGTTTCCCTGCTCCCACTATGGACGTGTTTGCCGTTCCCGCTTTGGACTCCTCAGTCATCAACGAACCCACCCACGCACATAGACGTCATCATCGAGACCGATGGACCACCAATTATTAAAGTTTATTGGTGTTTTCTGTTGTTTTTATAGTATAGACTAAACATGAAATAACTTCTCATGCAATTCTCTCAAATCAAACAAGGTTGACTACGGCAGTTTTTGGTTGCGGCTGGTTTTTAAAGCAGCCTACTATCCCGTCTCTAGAAAAATTTCCCTTAAATTCCATGGACCACAGGAGAGAAGGTGACCGTTCCATTTCAACAATACGAGAATCGGAGTGGAGTATAACATGAAAATGTTTCACAATCGACATGTTTTAGTATTTGTTGATGTTGTTGTTGTTTTCCATTCACAGGGAACCCACAAAAGGAATCATACTGATTGAATTCAATCCTGTCCCCTGCACTACTGACTCCACACTTAAATCAAGAAATTAACATCCGGGCGTTGGCAAGAGTTAGAAGAACTACCTGAGTCTGGTTTATATTCTTTCTTTGTTGAATATCGCCGGGTCGACAGCAGTAACCATTACACCAAAGCTATCACACTCGTAATCCTTCCCGTCTTTCGTTCGAACCGTTGACACATTCTCAGCCTTAAACATGATGAAATTTATTCCTCCATTTATTCGTCCCTATCCAAGAAGACTAGAATATCTAACCATTTTTTGTTGTTATAGAAAGGTAGCATATTCTTCTCAATTATTTTAAGACCCTGAGTGTTGGTCCGGCCGGGGCTCGAACCCTCGACCTCCCGCACAACAGTCCAGCGCTCTATCCATTGAGCTAACCGGGAGGCGGTTATTAGTAGTACTTCTACAAGGTGGCTCTTCGCCTACTAATGACCTAGCTACACTATATTATTACAAAGAAAAATCTGATTACAATAAAAACGATTACAATAAGATATGTACAGTTAAAAAAAACGGCATGGTTAAAAACAATAATGATATTCAGTTATATGCTTGCTCCGTCGGAGAACATGAGCTTCTTCGCTAACCTAATGAAATTGTTATAATCAGGCTCTTGCCTAAAGCTATCAGGTAAAGTATTAAACAGTCTCGCTGCTGAGTCCTGAAAAGTGCCGCTTTCAGTTGGAATAGCTAACTTTAGGGCTTCAAGAGATCTTAAATTATAGACGTTGACAATATGGAATTTAAGGCGTAAGTAATCAGGCCAGACATCATCGTAGACGGCTTTATGAGTAATTTACAGTAGAGCTAGGTCTCTCCTTTTAATGACTGGGAGCATGTGATTTCAAAATCAAACGAGCGCGCGCGCGAGTTTGACTTGAAATCACAAGTATTACATTAGATTGGTTGTTGTGTGGTCGTGAGACTTTCTCATTAGCTGGGGAGAATATGCAATTTAGAGCATAGAATGGTGCAGTTTGTGAATAAATCACAACGGTGAGAGCTGATAAGATTTTAAAATGGCTGTCAATAAAAGAATAAAAACAGAGAAGACACTAGCGCATATTCATTTAAAAGAATGAGTCTGGAAGACCAGTTCGCTAACTTAGGACACTGACGGTCACATCGAAAGATCGAAGCCGACCGATAACGACCCATTTAAGTTACTTGAGCGCTCTTAAAGCCAATAACATCATGGGGAAAATTAACCAATCAGTTTAATTTACACGAAACGAACTTATTACGCTCGGCTTACTACAGCTCTTCACTCTAACTCCAATGATGACTTTCGTTAAAGTTTTCGAAACATCAGTCAGTCACTTCTTACGACTTCCCTCGTCTGCACGTTCACAGTACCCAATCGTAGGTCTTAAAATTAGTTCAAAAAGCAGTTAGGAATATTCAGCCGGAAAAACAAATTGCTTTCTAGCAAGATTCAATGTCATGTCTATCTTGGCATTCCGGCAGCGCTCTAACAAAACCAGGTATCAAGACATATGGGAAATGTGATGATAATATGTTCAGAGAGCTGTGTAAAGAAAAAAGTCATAGCATAGTTTCAAAACTGACGACTAAAGCATTTCTGAAAATTGATAGGGCTTCAAAAAATTCAGGTATTAATAAGATTCTATGTTATCATTGTTTTACAGATACCAGTGCAAGCCTTTACTGAGGACGAAATTCCAGTGCTGTCTGATTTGTTATTAGATTGCTATGGACTTAAGGTGCATCACATCGACTTTTCAATCGGCGATGAAATGATCAGTTTGAAGACATATTTTATTTGAGTACAATTTGGGGTTAAGGTCAGTTTATATGTTTTTATTAAGTTGATCCAAGTTTTACATCATTACATGGTCTCAAATAATGAACGCAACTAACTTGTGCTAACATATATTGTAATAGAAATATCTTCTCTTTGATCAAGAGTCTCCGACAAATGTAACAACAAAATTTTGAGAAAATGCAAAACTTACATTTAGATGCACCATCAACGTCTAATTGCTTGTTTCAAACTGTATTCATAGATAGGGTGGCAACATCTAAGAAAAAAACTTCTTAGTAAACTGCGATATCTTCCTCTAAACCTCTATCCCTCGGAATTTTGTCAGGTTTCTGAAAGTAAGTAGCTTTTGTTGGTATAACCCACTGTCGAACTCTTTATCACGCCCCTCAAACTTTGCAAAAGTTTGTCAAACTCGCCTCTTCAATCATTGCGTGCGGCATTTTTGAACTTGTCACCTCTACAGTACAATTGGGTAAAAACCATTTATTTCACGATAAGCGAACGTCATGAAAGTAAAACTCTTGGTTCTTTGATTCTAACACTTGACAGGTACAGCTTTTTAAAGCTGGGCTTTGTTAAAAAGAAAAAGAGCTTTTAGTCGAACGTGTATGATACTCAAAGTTCAACAATGACAAGGCAATACTGCGACATCATGGATTGTTGCACGCGATTACAAAATGACCTTAGCAAGCCAAATAAACAATATCGTCTCTTAGACAAACTACAAAAGCTAGCGCCTTTCTGAAGATATATGCCTAGATAGACCGAGTAACTTTCTCGAAATTTCCTCTTAAAACTTTCTTGATTCGTGAAAACCTTATCTATATCTCTATTTTTGCTTTTGTGATTTACTCGAATTGTAATCACTCGTTAAATATTTTCAAAACAACAGTGCGGGAGTTGAAAAAGGTATGTTTGAGATTGAGTACGTTATCATTACTATTAAGTATTAAACATTTTTTAAATGTCCTTAAAGTTTCTTGATATTGAAATATTTTCTAAAGATATCGGAAACTACTAAATATCCCCTAAAAATCTGGGTTATTTGTAGAAAGGCCTAATCAACTGCGTTATTCATTTAATTTTTACAACATGGATTAAAACACAATTTGTTACGTAAAGCTATAAATACAAGTCACAAATTTTTAGTTCTGACAATGAAAAACCACAAAAGGATAACACATGAGACAATATGAAACGGGTTTTGTACGTATTCGATGTTTCATAGCACAGATCCCTCAAACTATTTCTAATTGCAATAAATGTCTCACGCGTACAGTTATCTTTACGGACAACAAATACGTCTATGAACTTGCACAACTACATTTTTAGGCATCTGCCGCATCTTTTCAAGCCAAAAAGGAGTGAAATATTTCTAATATTATTAACAGTCATTAGTCTAAGCCGGTTGAATTGCCTAAAGAGTAAATCATGATAGAGAGGTCTACAATAAAAATTGTCACAGCTTGGGGTGCATTATCATCCCAACACAGCTCATTAAATCGATTTTTTATATCGGATCGTGTGAATAAACACAATAGATATTGATCTGCTATTTCATAATAAGAAGGAACCCCCCGGCTTTAAACTCACATTTTCTTTATTACACCAAACAGAACAGACAGCACAAGTTGGCTAATTGATCACTGAAAGAAGATCAAAGGTCGGGGTAAGTTTGGATTGCGATTTCTTTTAGGAGAAATCTGAACACTGACTGTTGAAAGTTGAATGTGACTTCCTCGATAGACCTTCCGTAACACCAAATAGATGTACACTTTTAAATCAGTCGGTGTAGTAACCATATTTTTTTTAACTTGTTCACAGACAATATGAGATATAAGTGAAGTTTGACCTCTAACCGCGAACGCCGTTATCAACATACTCAGACCGGCAAAGTTTTCAACTAAAGCAAACGAATGTTTGTACATCAAACAATTAACAATTACTGGACGAGGTTGAGCAAAATATCGTGATTTGTCCGTGGCGAGCAGATCAATTATTTGCCTCAGCCTTCGGCTTCAGCAAATAAGTGATCTGCGAGACACTGACAAATCACGATATTTTGCGATAGCCGAGTTCAATAATTGTTTTATCGTTCGATCACCGAGTTTGTCTTCAATTTTTTGGGGAAAGCGGCAAGCGAGTTTGTTTTCAAATTTTGGGGGAAGTGGCAAGCGCGCACTGCTGCCAGAAATCAAATGGTTTCCTTCTCAGGATAATTTATTCTGTCGACTTTAAATTGTACGTACACTCAACTGTTAATTAACAGAATGTATGCCTTCAAATGGCTGAAACTTACAGGAAAAAGTTCACAGTCTTCAAGGATTTTAAATCCGAAAAAAAAAAGGGAAAATGTATTCATTGATGAATTAGCTTTAACACAATCCCTGAAAGTTTACTTTAAAAGTTGAAATTAACTGTCTGCTGCGTGTTAGATTGCTCGATACTTAGCTCATTTAAAATATGCTCTTCCTGAGAAGTGGTTGCGCTGAAGTGAGAAGTGGTTGCGCTGAAGTGAGAAGTGAGAAGTGGTTGCGCTGCACTCTCAGCTACAGGAATCGAAGAGGTTGCCGTAGTGGTTGTTACAGTCTTCTTGTTTTTCAACGATTCTGATAATGTTTTCACACAAGAGCGACCACAAGAGCGTGGTTACTAGTGTGCATGAGCAGAATATTATTTGCAGCAAAAACGGAGTTGGACGGTAGTGCGCACAAGCAGACCATTATTTGAAGGAAGTTATTAGCAGGTCACGTGGTGGGCTCCCAGTCAATGAAAATGGGATTTTCTTGAAATCTACAGATTAAAAAGTTTCATTTAAGCTTTTAGATGAGTAACACAACCGGTCGTTTATTTTCAGCATTTCCATCGTTGGCAAAATTGTCGACTGACAGAAGCCCAACCCCGACTGTGCCTTCTAATTACGCCTTTAGAAAATTCAGAGAACGTGATTTTGTCAACACAATAGTGATCCTTTTGTGCCAGTCAGCCAAATGACTTCCTGATCTTTACTGAGAGATCTAAAGATATTTATTTAAGTAATTGCGTTGCGATTAACCACTGAGAAGCTCTTACACGTTCAAAAATTAAACGTAAAAAGTATACCGCTACCGATGGAAATTACTGTCTTTGACCAAGAGTTAAGAAATTTAGGAGAGTTAGGGAAGGATCAATCTTACAGCCCTGTTTGTTGCCGCACTTCTGATAAACTTTATTGTGATACTGAACAACGCTTCTTCATTGGAGAATAATACTTAAAAGCAATTCAGTAAACAGAAGCCGACAGAAAATTAATGACTATTAATTGAAAAACACACCTTAAACAGACCCACTTGAGAGCTAACAACTCTTACCACTGCACCGTCCTCAAACTAAAGATCTCTTGAATGAAGAGCACAGGATTTTCACAACAGGTTGTTTAAAAGAAACGTTAATTACATCTTCAACCCGGAGACTATTGGTAACTGCAGTGTTTAATTTTCTTATTTTAAATTTTTCTTTACAGATGGGTCCTACTGCGAGTCTGTTAATTTTAGCCTTTGGAGTCTTGGTCATGGTAAATTCTGCACCAGTCAACGACAAGCTACCAAAACTCGGAAGGATTATGTCCGTTACCCATAGAGTAAGGCGCGATTCAACACCACCCCCTCCTCGACCTTGTGTTAATGCTACACCCACTACACGTGCAAATGTCGGAGCGGTAGTGAAAAAGAAGATCAAAATTTTCAAGAAAAAGATTATCGGCCAAATTCTTTCTGTCGCCAAGAGAGTGAGGCGAGAAGAGCCAACCGTACCCAATCCCCGGCCCTGTTGATAATTTATCCGCAAAGGCTGAGAGTGAACTCGGAGAAAAAGAAGAAGACTGAAGATACCATGGAACAAACAGTTTAAACTGAGAAGGATTCCATGGCAGAAGTTTCCATTTTAAAAGTGTAATTCACATTTAGCGCAATTTATTGGTATTTTGATGTTCAATTTCCACCATATTTATTAGTGTTGGAGCTCTTAAGGGAATTCAAGAGTACAAAGATAAGCAAGAAAACAAAAAAAGATAACTGAATTTTTGCTTTCTTTAAAACGCAACACAGCAGGAAATTTTACTGTTTGACACTTAAAACTTGGTGTGCAACTAATGTAAATAAAACAATAACATGAACTGAAGTGAAAAAATATCTTGAGATTACGATAATGATGCAGTTTTTCACCGGAACTTAGAGCTTTCTGTTAACTCGTGAGCATCAGTAGTCAAATCAAAACACGACAATCATGTTTATTGTATGAAACTTGGTGTCAGGGCCAGTTATACCGGGTTATTGAGTAGTGCTGACTCTCTAAAATTAGTTACAAAACAGCCCAGCGTGGCTGCTCTCTTAGCTTTCCTTGGCTTCTTAGAAGGCTTTATTGAAAGTTCGATCTCCACATCACATAGTCACCAATGAAAAGTAAAGAGGAATAAAAAAGAGTACTCAAGAGAGGGTGAAAAATCTCTTTATTACTCCTTTGTTAAACGATTTCCAACTTTTACGCTTAAAATTGATATTGACCTCGATGGATATATTTAATATTAACAACATCCGTACATCATTTCACCTTCCTGTTAGGTTTTGAATTGAAATTCATAACAGTTACTAGCTGCTAGAAGAGAATGTTCGATTAGCTACGATTCGCGGGCTCTTCTCAGCTTTTACCAAAAACAATTCTAAGAATTTGTACTGAAACACCTCATATTATGTCATCGGCACATGGTCTGCAATTATATTGGTGCTACACAAGTATTACAAGGTAAAAATGCAGAAGATAATCGGAATATCTAACATACAAACCTAATGATATATTCATATTCCCTCGCTAGAAACCACTAAATAGCATATTGTAATGTTTCAATCCTAACTCAGATACACCAGGCTTTTCTCAGCTTTCACCATAAACAATTACAAAACCTGTAAAGTAAGTCAACAAAGTTGAAAAATTGAAATTTCACGATAAAACCTTTGACATAAAGTCGCATCTTACTTATTTGAGATCTCTACAAAACGAGAAATGGTCCCCTACTATTTTTAGGAACAGTCGCTTTAGATCTTAAATTTTTTATGAATTTACGGAGCTCTTAAGGGAACAATCACCGCTGTTTTGGTGTCTGTCAGTTCCTTGTTTCTTGTTGACTTTGCAGATCATTACGCATTACGAAGGTACACACTTATTTCTTTCTAAATTTATCGGCACATAATAGTTTCCCGGCTTTGAGAAATACTTTTGGACCAATTGTAAAATACCCTCTCTCAATCAAGTAACCTACTTCCCGTTCAAACAGGACCGAGTAGTAATTCTTCTTTCCTTCTCCTTCCCCTGCTATGTCCCCTATGGCTCTTTGGTAAAACTTATACAAGCGCTTAATCATTTCTATCTCAGAGAAAACTCTCCTACCCCTTGCTGAATGTGGAAAGAGTTTGACTCAATAAAACTATCACATAAAAAGTATTTTTTACACAATAGTCCAGGAATGCCAACAAAACATAAGGAAGCACAATTTAAACTCCGCGTTTAAAGCTTGTTGATACTTTTTTTTCTGAGAATGCGTCAGTAGTATTTCACTAAATTAATTAAAATTAAAGCCATTCAGCACATTTTATGAGAATTTTTCCGAGACAAAGCCAGAAAATGTTTTCTGCGAATTCTTCCCATCGCAGGAGTACCAACCTAACAAAGATCTAATGATTCTTTTTGAGGAGACAGCAACGCACAGATCACCCAGTAAACGAGAACAAAGATTCCATACACAGATGGCATCAGAACCCGCGCGTATCTGTCCACTGCGTTCACGGATGGAGTGTACATGCCTTTCTTTCTTTTGTTTTTGCAGGAAAACAATCGGAAACAAGCATTTGGTACACCTGCCTGGTATCGTTTATTTTGAGGTGAATCGTCTGATGTGAGATTGTTTAGTAGTCCAAGCTGTAAAATAACACAGTTTGTTTAGACTAAATGATGCCTATATTCTTTTTACTCTATAACTACTAAAAACAGTGGATGTAAGATTATTCATAATAACACAGGGGAGCTATTAATATCACTGTTTTAAGGTATGATAATAACGAGGTCCACACACGGGCTTTCGATCACCGGCTTTTTCAGAAAAAGGTACGCAGTAACTCTGTTATTCTTTAATTCTTCTTTCTTTTTTATCAAGCACCAAAATAACACGTTCCTTTCCCTTTAAAACAGTTTGAAAACCTAATTTTCGAACTAATTAGAAGGTAAAGAATAAAAAAGGTGGTAAGTTTTTAACTTGGTAAGGAAATATAGAAAGATGTTTTTCGTCTGACTAGTCACGAGCATGGAACGAAGAAACAATTCTGAGTCCCCATGGGAATCGAAGCTGAGACCTTCGGATTCCGCGCTCCGATGCTCTACCACTGAGCCATAGAGACTCTATGGCGAGCAAGGCCCATTGCTCATCAATCTTTACCGAGCTCACAACTTACCATCTTTCTTATTCTCTACAAAGCATGACGCTACTGACATTGTCAATCCTAGCCGTATGCAAGACGCGCGTCAATCATGAACTTCGTAATGGGCCTAGCTCACCATAGAGTCTCTGTGGTTAAGTGGTAAAGCATCGGAGCGCGGAATCTGAAGGTCTGAGCTTCGATTCCTCACGGGAACTCATGTAGGACCCGTATGACCCGGTTGTGAGCCATGATAGTCATGATGTATCATTTCAATGTAGGACTAAGCATGCATTCAAACTAACTTCAAAGTTCTCATCAGCAGACATCGTCCTCTTCTTTCTGTCGGAGATGTTCAGCACAATGATATATTCCAACATGGTGGCAAACACAAAACCAAACGATACAAAAAGATGGCAGTCGATCGCTTTCATGTAAGACACACGAGGCATTGAGCTATTGACAGTTCCTACGTAAGAACAAAATAGCAGCTTAATTTACTTACAATCGTGTTGGCAATGGAATTGTGTTTTTATCAATCTAAGTAATTGCTTCAGTATTTTTCTGTTATTTCATTTATTGAGTAAATTGGAAGAAAACTTTGACTTAAGCCCTTGGGAGTAAAACATGGTGGCAAACGACAAACTACATAAATTGTAATTCTGGTTCTTCTTTTGACCTTTTAGTACACTTAAATAAATGTGTTTGCACTTTCTGGAAACATTGTATTTTTTCCCTATCCTTTCTCTCTGCCGTAAACGTCAAACTCAAACTACTAACAAAGTCATAGACGAAAAGTCATCTCCTCGACTAACCAGTTAAGTTCTCTGAAAAGGATGTTGTAAGTTATGGATGCAAATGGGGTTAGAGATGAGTACATTGAACCGGAGCGATTGATCTTTGTATTTCGTTTATTTATTCTCTTACCCAAGAAGTACACAATAGTAAGTACAGTTGTTATCCCCAGTGCCACGCGGGCAGGCACGGCATCTTTAGGTATCCACAAAGCCATAAATGATAAAAGAACAATCATGTAGCTGGGAACGTATACTTGGAGAACTGTATATGACGTGCGGCGGTCAAATACAAACGTGGCGTATAAGTTGGAGAAAGCGGCTGTTGGAAAAGTAGATCATAAGACGTACGAGGTTTCCATATAATTGTGCTTAATGAATATTTTGACACGAGGTAAATGTTTCTCCCCATTTCGAATGCACTTTGATTCTAGTTATTCGCGATTATTTTGAAGATCACAAAACCAGAGCCGCCTTGAAATCCACCGAACGAAACATAACGATTATATCCTCCTGGTTAACTTGAAACCTTTCAGTTTTCCTTCATAAACTGATTGCGAGCTAGCTACAATCGATTATCAAGTCATCAGTTTTGGTGGCAGAGCGTTTCAGTTGAAATATTGCAAGGAGCATTGTAATAGCCTTTTGTTTGCATAGACACATACCAGAGGATATCTTCTTGTGTTTATAGCTGAGTTTCACTCCTTTGTACTCATATTGAGCCATGGCGTCATCATAGACATCCACAACGCATTTCTCCGTTGCTAAGTTTCCCCAGCTGTAGTTCAACTTTGATTCTGTCAGTGAAACTAAATAACAAATAAGTTCAAAATTAGTGAGAGGTACAGAACAAAGCAGAGCGAAAGACAGCGAAATGCTCTGAGTGCCCAGTAAAAAAATTTAACAAAAGAGAATGTGATCACCGACAAAACAGTTTTATGTCATTCTGGGTTCTTTTATAGTCACCACGGAGGAAAGCTTCCTGTCATAATGAAAGGGAAAAATAGAAGTTAGAGAAGTGAAAAGTTAAATACTCACAACTCTCGATAATGAGTTCACATTTCTGTCTGTCAAATGGATACATCTGCAGCTCCATGTGACAAGCAACGTCTAATGTGATCCTGATAATGTATTAACATGAACAACAGTAAAATGATGTCTATGTAACTTCCCTGATGCGAGATGAGGACCAATTAAAACCCGAAATAGAGTTTAAAATGTTTAATCTTGCCTTTGGAAACTTGAAATGTTCTTGGGTCAAAATGACCCAATGAAGCATAACAGTGTACATGGCCTACACTTGGGTCTAGTTCCCAGTCGTCCCTGCCAGGGCTTTGACGGAAGCGCATTGTATCATATGTCTCAAGCTTGCTAGCGCTTTCGTGGGGACTGAAAACGAGTTTTTTTGCAACAAAACATTTACCGGCTAATTTACCTGGACATCTGTACTACCAATCCGTTAGGCATGATGAACACCATTTGATTGTCCTTCATCACCTTTATGAAAATAGGTAAAATGTTAAAGTTTTTTAAGGGCTAGGGACTCTAAAATCGGCGATTTTAAAAATTGACATCCTCTGTCTAATCGCCAAATGTAACGTTTGTGGAGGAGATAATTATTAATTTTTGGGATAAAGCGTGGAATTGCTACATAGAAATTTTCTTAAAACTAATTAGTATAATTTCAGAGCTGAGCAAAGAGTTTCCAGCAATCTGATTGGTCGAGCGGTTCCTTATATGACGCTGAAGAAACCGCTCCACGCGGTTTATAAAATGTTAAAATAAAAGTTTAATAAATGTTACTAAGATGTTATGATTTTAGAAATTTCTCTGTTGTTCAGCTCTGAAATTATACTAAAACAATCATTCGCCTCAGGTTCGGTGAATATTATCGAGTAATCCCCTCGACTTCGTACGTCTCGGGGATTATTCGACGATATTCACCTCGCCTTCAGCGAATAATTATTAAATGTAAAAGCTGCTAATATAAATTTAAAACGGAAAACTTACGTTTTTAATCTCTGTTTTCTTGGCATTCATAAAGTAGGTGTCTGGTGTCCAGATCTTCTTGATGTCATTTCCACTGAATTCGAAATTCCTACCTTGACCTTGAGCGAGTCTGATATCTGTCCAAGCTTGAAGGAAATATAAATCTAGACCGTATTCCTGTTAGAAAAAAAATGATCTTCAAGGAGCTGCGAGTTCACAGAGGGTTCAATTCTTGTTGAAGCTCTGTATCGTTTTCAGCCTCTCTATCACATATTGATAAAATACATCGCTTCGTTCATTTATTCTTCACCCAATTAACTGTTCCACAGTTAAAGTACTTTGATCAATTTTGCTTTGATATCTAAATATTTCAAAAACGAGAAATTATTTTCAGTTGCATCAAGAATCAAAATAAGGATACTTTTATCGTTTGTCTCACTATGTAAGAATCAGGCAAATCAATCGTGTTTTGATTGTTATACTGCTAGTCTTCGTTAAGCGATGAGGTCGAGAGCTTTTAAAAAGTGTCGCTTTTTATAACACCTTGGCTGGTGTGTTATGGTGCGCTTGGCTGGTGTGTTATGGTGCATTTCGATCCTCATGAATATTCCAACTATTAGATGTTTTTTCCGGCCTCATAGATCCGCTTTGTTACTGATCGTTTGTTATGCTTTTTGATAGCAAGCATCCATACTTCAGGAATATCGATTCCGTTATCGAGTTACCGTTTTTAGAAGTATTTTTGTTATGAAAGATCATATTACCATTTTTGCTTCCTTCACCTCGCCAAAAGCCAGGATTTCAAGTGTGAGTGCCACCTGTACCGGCTTATCTGAAACAGTTGAACACTGATAGACTCAGCGGTCTTCACCCGGAAAAAAGCAGCTTGTCCTAACTTGATAGAAAACGAGACCTGGGCCGAGGAAGTATCTGAAGTTACAGTATCAGTTCTTAGCAAAGTCTCTTAACTGACGCGACCACAAGTAAGAAAATAACTAGAGTCATTAATACAGCTACTGAAGCTAATGATCTCCTGTTCACGTGCACTTATGAACTAGACATAACATAGTGTTATATACATAGAGCTATTTTGGTTTATAGAGGAAACCGGTCCAAGACTTAATCTTTCTTAGTACTCAATTTTGTTCAACAAGTAAATTTAGTTTAATACGATGAGGCTTAAGTGAGGAATAAATTACGAAGAAACTCTTTATTCGCACTATTTCAAGAGGTTACTACAGATTATAAAAGTCAGAATATATAAGAAACAGTAAATTACATCAATAATCAAAAGTAAAATTTGCACAGTGACCAAAGTAGCATAGCTTTCGAGTTGGCCACTGTCACGTATAATTAACTGGTGTATCTTAACATTTACACAAGACTTACTTTACTTTAAATCTATATTTACACTAACCAAGGTATTTATACACAATGAATATTATAAACAAAGAGCATAGAGAAGGGAGTAAATAAGTAAATAAATAAATAAAAATTTAATTAAGTTAAAAGAAAGAGAATTAATTTTTTTTTTTATAATGAATCAAAAGAACAAAGACTAAGAACAAAGAAACTAAAGTAAACTAAATCAATGCATTCTAAGAAGCAGGTTGTGAAGTTAGCAGATATAGCTTAAATTCTTTGGAGAAGCGATGATAACATAGTTTTTTTAGATACAGTGGAATAGTCTCCCATATTTTCGATGCAATGAAAGTAAAAGTAGAAGCTCCATAATTATTATGTATTAGAGGCCTAAGAAGTTAAGGTTACGAAACACTACTGTTGGTGCCAAACGGTGTTTAACTCGAAGTTTCTCTCAGGCGAACTGGTAAGTATGTCTCATGGCGGTCACTTTTGAGTCCGAACAAGAAAATAACCGGCTGTATCCTAATAATAGCAGGGATTGTCCCTAAGACTGGCAGAACAGAGCAACCTTTGTCGAAAAATTACCGTGAGTGGAGTCCAGTGATCCAGCTGCTAAGGACTTACCTGGAGTAAATGGAGCAATCGATGGATCATAATCCTTCATCAAATTTTGGAAGATTGTAGAGGAATTTATAATCCACTGTTTGGAGGTATCATTCATATTAGTTCTTCTGCTGGGAAGAAAAGCGAAGTGGAAATCAGAATGAAAAACATCGTAAGCTTATTGAATGAATTCTAAAATGATAAAGGTAAATGGCACCCACTAGCAAGTTTAGTTTGCAAAGTTCCTACACGTTAGCCCATATTGCCCTGGTCGTTTTTATTTAGAAATCACGAACTAAAAATCTTAACCGACGAACACTATGAAAGCCTCTGGCCTGTTTCAATGGAACTTGAAAATGACCAGACGTCAAAAATATGCCAGACATGTACAAGTACAACAAATAACAGTGTTGAGGGTATTAAGTAAAAGCCATGCAGGACTGATCAGCAAGAATCCAATGAAGAAAATAATCAACATGAAATAATCATATTCTCATCGCTGCTTTAGGTCTTCCACACGCTGGGCTTAACACCACATGATCACCTCCTAGTCACCAAGACAAGATTGCTTTTGCCAATATTATTGCTTGCTGCTTAAAGGTTAAATTTCAAAGTCGACGTTCACATAGTATACTCTGGTGGCATTTTATATCGTATGATACTCGCTAAACCTGTGCTGACAAATAATCGAATAGCTAACATCAATAAGGGAAAATACTTAAATCCGAGTCTTTTTAGCTTCATTGGTAATATTGCAGTTATCCAGAAAGCTCACAAAACTTCATTACATCTACATGCAACAAAAATGACATTAAAAGATCAATTCTCACTTTCGTAGCTTCGATAGATATGTCGTTATCATTATTTTACATAAAAACTATGGCAAAAGACCTTGTTCCCTCCTTTTCAAGTTTTTAATGTACCTGTTAGAAGCATGTTATAGACAGTAAAGAAAATACTTACGGTTGTGCAACACAGAAAGAGCTGGATATAAACACACAAAGTAGCTTGGCTAAGAGTTGGTTGGCGTACATTTTGAGGCTGTGTTCTCATCGCCGACTGCTAAAACTCAAGTCTAACTCACTCACATCAAATGAGTTTTACACCTGTAATATCAATAATGTAAAAGCATAATATATTCGAAGTTACCACCCACAGCTACAAAATGAAGTGAAGGTTAAGACCTTGTTTAAATGTTGAATCGAAGCAAGATTGTTATTCTCTCCCAAGGTGAAAAGATAATAACGGATGGAATCAAACACCCGTATATACATCACATGTATTCTGTAATCAAACACCCATATATACATCACATATATTCTGTAATTGCAATTCCAAAATCATTATTTTGGCAAGCATTTAAGGATCTATTAAGTATATCCAGCTCGCTAAAGAAAATTCTAATCAGTGATGTGCCGGTTGGGCATAGTTTATTAAAGCCGCTCAGTTAGTGTTGACTCTTACATTCTAACCCGCATTCAGAATGGAAACATAAACAACTTTAGTTTGAAGAAGTAATTTGACAGAACCCTACGCCAGATATTTATTATTAATCTAGTGTACGAACATCACAGTTTCTGCAAAAGACGAAAAGAAGAATAGGAATAAGTAGAAAGCTACGCTTCCTAAATTTCCTTAGTTTCTTATTTTAAACATTTGGACACAAGCGATTGACATACAGAATTGTAGAGTATGAAAATATTTTGCCCATAAGTTTTATTCAAACGTTGAAAAGTGGAGGAAATATATCTTTAATCAATCCTCTGGCAATGTTTGTATTACAAGGTAACCATCGAACACGCAAATAGCACAAATTGAAATGAATAGTACATTGGTCATTAAAGGAAATATGATCCGTTTGTGGAGATATTTACTAGAGTCCTCGTGATATTTTGGGCTGTAAATTGGTTAGTGGCTCAATCACACGTATTGGCGTCAAAGTGATGAGCGTCGTCAAAGATATGGATGATCAGAGGTTTTGTGAGTAAGGATCCTAATTTTCCTTTGCCTCTCCTCTTTTCTGAATTCCCAAAGCCTCATGTCACAACATGACAATTGAACTGACGCGTACACAAAATTGTTCAAGAAGCTTCCAGTTTGCTTGTAGGTTCGTAGGTTAATTGTTAGTGAAGAACCACAGCGAGATCGTGACTAATGTAAACATAACATACTCCGTGTAAATAAAGAAAGATATAGTCGGTTGTTATCACTAGAGTAATCACGTTTCAAAAGTCAGTCAAAAAAGTCCTAAAAAGAAACCGGACGACTAAGGTTGGTTGGTAAGAAACGTGTAGACAAATACTCTTTTTATTTTCATTATTGAGTGTAGTATCTTTGTTCAAACCGAAATGATTTGGGTTCCGTTTATCTGCAGGAGGAAAAAAGTCCTGATTATTAAAGCATGTTGAGGTAATTTTAAAAGAAAGACTTGAAATGTTACAAAAGTGTTAAATGACTCTGATGATTCAGTTCTAAATTATTGTAACGAGGACAATTTAACAGGAGCGCTACGTGATTCAGCTATGTTGGCACAACAATAGAACACTAAGATAGATCGATAGATAGATAGTTTATTGACTAAAAACATAGCAGCCATTGCCTGAATTACGTCTAGCTTACAATCACTAATATATGTAAATAATACGATAGGAAAATAAGGACCCTCTAATGTAATATCTAATTAAAAATATGAATGCAATCAACTAAATGTCTAGTTATTAAAAACGTGACTCAGAATGAAACTGTTCTTGCAACGTTCAGTCATACATCTTGGTAATTTATATGGTCTTTGGTTCCTAAGGCCGTACGTAGATATGTCCACTTCTGGCAAAAGTGAATGTAATTTGTGTCCCTCATTTGTATAGATCTCGCCGGACGAAGAGTTTCGAGATTTCCTCTCTTCTTTAAGATAGTATAGGTAATCCTGACGAGTTGAGGGCTTCAGCATAAAACAAGGTAGGGTAAATGATCTGAAGAGCGCGTCTTTGTAGACGTTCCCAATCGTCGTCCAGATAAGCTGGTAGTGCACGGTGGAAAACTGGACAAGCATATTTCCGAAGGGACCGGATACACCGGTTCAGTAGAATAGATTGAGTTCTTTCCGAGCAACTTTCGATCTATTAAATTGCCCTAAGCAATAAAGGCGGGAAGTAGTACTCTATTTAAATTTCGTCTTATAAATTTTCTAGACTTTTAACTTTCTAAATTCTGTATATACATTCTATTGCTGCTTATATGATTGTCTGTAAAAATTTTATATAGATGCTTTTTATACATATTAAGGATATTTTGAGAATATATCCTTAATATTTTTACATATACTCTATTTAATCTTATATTATACTCATGTTACTCATTTATAGCTAAATACCTTGACACTTCAATAAAGTTTATGTATGTATGTATGTACTAATTCAGAGATATGTCCGTTCCATTTGAGATCATTACTAATATTCAGTCCCAGGATTTTAGAACTAGAAACTACTTCGAGGGGCTTGCCGTTTACTTCAACAAAGTTGTTATATTTAGTAGACTACTTCATTGCAAAACAGACCCTGATCTCTTTATATTTACTTTTCATTGCAAAACAGACCCTGATCTCTTTATATTTACTTTTCATTGCAAAACAGACCCTGATCTCTTTATATTTACTTTTCATTGCAAAACAGACCCTGATCTCTTTATATTTACTTTTCATTGCAAAACAGACCCTGATCTCTTTATATTTACTTTTCATTGCAAAACAGACCCTGATCTCTTTATATTTACTTTTCATTGCAAAACAGACCCTGATCTCTTTATATTTACTTTTCATTGCAAAACAGACCCTGATCTCTTTATATTTACTTTTCATTGCAAAACAGACCCTGATCTCTTTATATTTACTTTTCATTGCAAAACAGACCCTGATCTCTTTATATTTACTTTTCATTGCAAAACAGACCCTGATCTCTTTATATTTACTTTTCATTGCAAAACAGACCCTGATCTCTTTATATTTACTTTTCATTGCAAAACAGACCCTGATCTCTTTATATTTACTTTTCATTGCAAAACAGACCCTGATCTCTTTATATTTACTTTCGTTGAGTTGGAAGCCATTGGATAGAGACTGCCTGGAAAAACTGTCTACAGCAGCTTGAATGTTACTTGGTTGGCCTTCTTTTAATGTTTTTCAAACTACTTCACACCAGAAAAAACAGTATTTTAAAATACTGGCTAGACTCCCTACTAAGAGAATATGATCAATACTGAGATCGATATTAATCAAAGAATCGGCAACATTTGGTGTAACAATGTCATCTATATTGATTTCTTTTCTCGACGATGTTAAAAAATGGTTACAAAGAAATATTTTCCTATCTAAGTGGAAAAACGCAGTAAACTAAATTTCAAATACTTCTTAGTTTCCAGACCGATGCATTGGCAATTGTAGGTTTGAAGTGAATTTATACCATGAATCCACACAATCAGGGCTACTCATATCGTATGTCAAGTAAAAAATACAGTACAATGGTCCCAGAAATTACGCTTCAACTACGACACTTAAGTCACAAAAGTTGTAAGGTAGATAGGCATGAAGAAAAGACCCTTACATCGCGGTCAAATGAATGTTTTATTTGCCTTTGCCTAGAAGGTATAAGGCGAAAAGTGATTGAGTCACGGCGGCTCGACACGGTACCTTTTTAACATTCAAAATTTCGGTAAATTTAGATGTATTTTTCACATTTTGCTGTTGAATGATAATGATCATAAAAACAATCTGCTGCTTAACACACTTTTCAAGCTAGATGCATTCTATGAAATAAGTGTCATTTCAAAACTGAAATTTGTGATGTGTTGCATGTAATACTAATATTATTATAATAACTATCTCCCGTTTTCTTGATTGATTTCTTTTCCATAGAAACTAGACGCATACCTGCGTGACCTCGCGGTTCTCTTCAATAAAATCTTTAATTTTTATATCAATCAAATTTGTTTGGTCTTGTCGTCATTTCTTTGGTTTCAAGTGTGCAGATCTTCATAGAAAATAAATTTAAGTGGTACAACTAAAACGGAGATACTGTACATCTAGGAGTTGACTCGTCTATAATTATAATAAACAAACCTTGAATAACGAGATCTGGTATTATTTGTAATATTTATTGTAACTTCTGCATCGTTATATACATGTACAGGTTTTACAGTCAAATAATTAGCTTTGTCTAAGATATCACAATCACTGAACGATGGAATAACCATTACAGTTTGAGTATGCCAGTGGAACAAAGTGGCTGTTATACACCCTAATAAAGTTACTACTATCAAACAAGTAAAACAAAACATACTTTCTTGAACTAAAAAAGATAAAAGAAGCAACATATTTACCATTATTATTATCATGAAAGAAGAGGTCATTTTGATGAAGGCTTTACGTTGAGTCACATGGTTTGCTCGATGTTATATCTTCTTCGCTTGAAATGCTTATAATAAATGATAATAAATGACAATTTATATAGCGCCCTATCCCAAAGCTCTAAGGTGCTTCACAATCAAGGTAAAAAGTAAAATAATAATCAAACGTAATCATTCATTAAAATAACGCTTAAAAAGATAAGTTTTAAGATTACGCTTAAAAGTGTTAAGATGTCTACTACATTTTATGGTTTCAGGAATGTCATTCCACAGCTTAGGTGCAGAGACAGAAAAGGCGAAATCCCCATAAGATTTCAACTTGGAGCGAGGAATCACTAACAAGTTCTTACTCGATGATCGCAAAGACCTAGTACGCTTATAAGTTTCTAACAAATCCCTGATATAACTAGGGCATAAATTATTTAAAGCTTTAAAAGTAAAAAATAAGATGGTAAAGGTTTATTTCACAAATAAATACATGGCAGCCCTCTAAGGGGCTGAATTGCGTATTTACAAAAATTGTAACAGAATATCTAATAGTATGACTAATGTAAGAATAATAATAAGCCTATAAAAGTAAAATTGAATACTGTAAAATAATGAAACCTATTATTAAAATTAATAAAGCTATATTTATATAATATCATGCTCAATACAAGATTTCATTAAAAATGTGTCCCTGAACCTATTTATTTTCCACCTTGGTGTTCCAAAACGCCTGCATCGTCTTAGATGGTAAGACGACTTATGGGCTGAGGGTAAAAGAGTTCTTAACCGGTTACTCTATTTAAAATAGAATTAAAGGTCTTCTTACAAATATTTTCATTGTAATGTTCAATGCTTGGATTTTTAGTGCTGACTAAAGCATCGCTGTAGTCTTTCCCCGGGAAAATAATAGCCAGCGCCCTTTTCTGGACACGCTCCAGTTTCGTCTTGAGATACAATGGCAGCGAGTAATAGAACGCAGGTACCGCATAACTAAGTACAGATCGAATGGAAGTGCAATAGAATAAGACTAATTCAGTTGTCGGGAGTCTCGCCCTCTTAAGCTGCACCAAAAAATACAAACGTTTAGAGGCCTTGTTTATAACCTCACTAACATGCTCGTTCCATGACAGGTCATCACTTATGGTGACCCCAGGGAGTTTTGCTGACTTTACGGTCTCCACACCTTTCCCATTAGCTATAATTGGAGGAAACTCCGGCTTTTGTTTACTGAAGGTAATTCGAAGCTCTTTACATTTATCATTGTTCAGTTGTACTCTATTTTTAGAGGACCATTTCATTACACGGTCAGCTATCCTTTGCGAAATACTTGCCTTTCCTTTGACGACAACTTCTGAGGTCGTAGTGTCATCAACATATTTCCACATTTTGGCATTTATGCCACTACTTACTTCAAGATCATTAATAAGCACAAGAAATAACCACGGCCCTAGCTTTGTTCCTTGTGGGACGCCAGACGGAACGGACTCCCACTCGGAAAACAACCCTTTGCAAGTTTAATTCGCTGAAAACGGCCCGATAAAAAAATCTATGATCCAATTAATTATCTGTTTGGGTATCTCCAAGACGGTCAGCTTCCTAACTAAAATGTCATGATCTATAAGATCAAAAGCCTTCCTATAACCGTATAGTGTGGCTCTCACGGTGGCGCCGTTTCCGACAGTCACTTGTGCCCATCGGTGAATCATGTGAATCACAGCTTGGGTTGTAGAGGAGTTCCAAGCAAGATTTTAAAAGTAATCCTCTGCTCCACGGGGAGCCAGTGCAGTTCCCTCAGTAAAGGAGTAACGTGATCATGCTTGCGACCACATAAGATCAGCCGTGCCGCACAATTCTGGGCTTATTGCAATCTATGGACTAAATGTTTCGGAAGACCATACAACAGAGAATTACAGTTGTCTAATCTGCATGTAACGAAGGCGTGTACTAACGCCTTAGTACTACTAAATGGCAAAAACTTTCTAACCCGAGAAATATTCCGGATGTGAAAAAATGCAGATTTACAAATGGCCGAAACTTGACGTTCCATATTTAACTTATTGTCAAAGATTACACCGATGTTCCTGGCATAGTTCGAAGGCTGTATAACAGATCCATCAATCGCTGTAAAAGAAGGAAGGCGAGAAGCAGACAGATTGCCCGATCCGATGACCAAAAGCTCAGTCTTATCACCGTTAAGTTTGAGTATGTTCAATGACATCCAAGTTCCAATATCTTGTAGACAGGCTTCGATTCTCGTAGTAGTACCTGATGAAACCGAGTCAAGCGAAAAATAAACTTGACAGTCATCCGCGTAAAAATGGAAGTTCATATCATGTCTTCTTATTATGTCGCCGAGAGGAGATGTATATAGTAAATACAAAATCGGACCTAGAACAGATCTCTGGGGAACTCCAAACATCAGATCAGAGCGAGAGGAATTTGATCCGTTTATGCTAACAAATTGACTGCGGTCGGCCGGGTGAGATAAGACTTAAACCAAGTAAGAACCTTGCCTTTGATACCAAACCGAGTATTAAGTCTGTGAAGTAATATACCATGGTCGACCGTGTCAAATGCCGTAAATAGATCGAGCAGTAATAAAACAACAGTACAACCACGATCCACAGTACGTAAGATGTCGTCATGAACTCTCAGAAGGGCAGTCTCAGTGCTATGCAATCTCTTGTAAGCAGATTGTAATTTCTCACCAAGGTTGTTGTTATCAATATACTGCACAAGTTTTACCGCAACCGATTTCTCGATCAATTTAGAGACGAACGGAAGGTTAGAAACAGGACGAAAATTCTTAAAATCTTCAGTATCTAAATTAGTCTTCTTTAACAATGGAATAATCAAGGCAGTATTGAGTGAGTTTGGTATGAGTGCCTCGTCTAAGGAACGATTTACAATATCAGTTATCACTGGCAGCAACATTGGTAAACATTTAGTTAGCACAGAAGCTGGTAGTGGATCGAGAGCACAAGTTTTCACACTGGAGGATTTAATAAAGTTAGCTATAAAGTCGGAGTGGAGGCGCGGTGGCCTCATGGTTAGCGCGCTCGACTCCGGATCGAGTGGTCCGGGTTCGAGCCCCGGCCGGGACATTGTGTTGTGTTCTTAGGCAAGACACTTTACTCTCACAGTGCCTCTCTTCACCCAGGTGTATAAATGGGTACCGGCAATTTAATTCTGGGGGTAACCCTGTGATGGACTGGCATCCCATCCAGGGGGGAGTAGAAATACTCCTAGTCGCTTCATGCTACAGAAACCGGAGTTAAGCACCGGCCTAATGGGCCATTAGGCTCGTAAACAGACTTTACAGAGACTTTTTATAGAGTCGGTAGAAACACGTTGAAAAGTCGCAAATCCAAGTAAGGGAAATTCGGAAATCCAGAACCATGAACAGGTAAACTATCGCGTATACGTCGTATCTTGTTAATAAAGAATGATTTGAACTTTTCAGCTATAGCCATATCAGAACCCACAGAAGGATAGCATACTGTCGGTTTCCTGTATAACAAATTATTAACTTCTTGAAATAATATCTTCTGATCTCCTTGGCTGCTTTCAATTATAGATGAAAAGTAGTTCTCTTTTGCGCAACGAATCAAGTGATTCACCTCGTGACAATGTTTGGTGTATAATAGATTAGCTTCGTTGTTATTCGCGCGCCATCGTCTTTCCAGTTTTCTTCTCTTTCTCTTTGCAACTTTAATTTCATCCGTAAACCATGCCGCATAAGGGCGAAGAGTAACAGACCTGCGAATGATTGGGGCATGATTGTCGATTATAGATTGAAGAGTGGAGTTGAATTGATCAATTGTTAATGGAAGGTCATCATTTAGAGGTGATCTAATTAGCGCGGAATCTTCCAGGTCAGAGGAGAACTTATCCATATCTATGGCACGTAAACGTCGAAAAGATAACATTTGATCTTGAGCAACAGGTTTATAAAAATCTAGATTACACCGGATCATAAAATGATCAGAAAGTGCAGGATCAAAGACTGAGAGATTCTTGATGAAAGATTGTTCCTCTCTAGTGATAACCAGGTCAAGGGTATGGCCACTGTTATGTGTAGAATCATTTACATGCTGGCGAAGGTCAAATGAATGAATAAGGCCAGTAAATCGCCGACTGGCATTATTTTGAGATTCAACATGAAAGTTGAAGTCACCAACAATCAGCAAATGGCCTGATGTCGTTACTATATGGGCAAGATAGCCGGCAAACTCATCAAAAAAACAGTGACACATCGGATGAAGGAGGACGGTACAAGAAAATTAAACGGACAAAACACTTTGTAACCGTGAGTTCCAGCTCAAGATGTTCGAAAGAGCAATAGGATTCATGTGCTTGAATTTTTCCCTTGATATTATTCTTGAAAACAATGCCAACCCCGCCACCAGTAGTACGTAATCGAGGGACATGGTGGAAAACATATCCGTTTGGACATATGTCACGGATATAATATAAATCCGAGTCATCACCACGAAGCCACGTCTCTGACAGGGCAAAGAGGTCGACGTTGTGATCAGCTATGAAATCATTTATCAGCCGAGACCTGTTACAAATAGATCTCCCGCCTAAACGAGGCTTTAAATTGGCCTCGCTAAATATCAATAGTCTTTCTGCACACATTGATGAACTAAGAATTTTGCTTTCCGACAGACCTATCGATATCTTAGCCATAAATGAAACTAAATTGGATGACACAATAGGCGATAATGAAATTCATATTTCTGGCTATGAATCTATTCGTGGAGATCGCTCTACTAACGGTAGGTCTGGAGGGGGTGTTTGTTTTTTTATTCGTTCCGAAATCAATTATTGTGTTCGCTCTGATCTAATATGTGAACAAATAGAAAGTCTGACTGTCGAAATCAAGAAGCCCAGATCAAGGCCTTTTGCCGTTATGACCTGGTATAGACCCCCTGATTCTTCAATTTACCTTTTTAGACCATTTGAAGAACTTATTGGAAAACTAGACTCAGAAAATATCGAATATTACGTCTTAGGAGATCTGAATTGTAATATGGCCGCACCTAAGTTTGACAAAAGTACAATTATCTTATCTAATATTGCTGATGTTTACGGCCTTGACCAGTTAATAACTGAACATACTAGAATTACCGACAAATCACGTACTTTAATTGATCTAATTTTTACAAATACTCCAGATAGGGTCGTCTGCTCAGGGGTCTCACATATAGGCATCAGCGATCACAGTTTAGTTTACGTTTTTCGTAAAGTTTCTATTGAATCAACAACGAATAAGCATACTACCCTGAGGTATAGGAAATTTAAGAGTTTTAACTCTGATCACTTTCGTAACGATATAGGTCAACAGGATTGGAGTAGCATCGAAAGCTATTCTGATCCTAATTTAATGTGGGCTGCATGGAAAGAACTATTCCTGGAATGTGTAAACAAGCATGCCCCACTTCATGTAAAACGGGCGCGCGCCTCAAAGTCACCTTGGATTACACCTTACTTAAAGAAACGAATGCATGACAGAGATATCCTTAAATTGAAAGCATCGCGTTCTAAGGATGCTAATGACTGGCTACAATTTAAAAAATGTCGCGACCTAGTTAATAACGAAATCAAAAAAGCAAAAGAGCTCTTTTATAAAAGAGCATTAGATGAAAACGAAGGCAATTCGCGCCAGACATGGAGGATTGTAAATGAGCTCATGTCGAGGAAAACTAGTAATTGTTCCATAAAAGAAATCAAAAGCAACGGTAACTCTATTTACGGCCCTCCTGAGCTGGCCGATACCTTCAACAATCACTTTTCTTCTATTGGACCCAAGCTTGCTAGCCAGATTTATTCTAATAATGGTCCATCACACCTACGTTACCTTGAGGGAACTGACAAACGTTTTGAGTTAAAATGTATTAATCCTTCTAAAGTGTTCTCACTTTTGTCTAAGCTTTGTAAATCGAAAGCCACAGGCTTAGATATGATATCTTCGCGACTATTTAGGGAGTGCGCCGATCTGATAGCTGATCCATTGTGTTCTATTTTTAATCAGTCCATCAGATCAGGTGTTTTCCCTCAGGAATGGAAATGCGCAAAGGTTATCCCACTTTTCAAAGAGGGAGATCACTCCGACTTAAACATTTATCGCCCAATTTCTATCGTCCCTATAGTAGCTAAGGTGTTTGAGCGTATCATTTACGACCAGGTTTACGGTTATCTCACTGAAAACAATTTGATTTCCAGCCAGCAATCTGGCTTTCGTTCGCTCCATTCAACTGTTACTGCCTTGTTGGAGGCCACAAACAATTGGGCCTTCAACATTGATAAAGGCAGTATAAATGCAGTTGTTTTTCTCGACCTAAAAAAGGCTTTTGATACCGTTGACCATACAATTCTTATGTCTAAATTATTCGAATATGGTATCCGCGGTATCGCTTATGAATGGTTTAGCTCATACCTAGATAATCGCCATCAACAATGTTTTGTAAATGGTTCGCTCTCAATTAGTCAAGTTCTCACTTGTGGAATTCCGCAAGGAACAATTCTAGGACCTTTGCTTTTTGTTCTCTACATAAATGATCTTCCTAATTGCCTGTCTAATTCAGTTGCACGTATGTATGCCGACGATACTCACCTGACCTTTGCCAGTAACAACATAGAAATGATCAATGATGTTATGAATCACGACCTATCCAATGTTAACACATGGCTCACTGCAAACAAATTGACTCTAAATTCATCTTAAACTGAATTCTTGTTAATTGGATCGCGGCAAAGGATAGGTACCTACGATACTTCCCCTAAACTAATCATAGGTGGTGACATAATTAAACAAGTTAGCTTAGTCAAATCTCTGGGTGTACATATAGACGAAAACCTTTCATGGAATATGCACATTGAAAAAATAGCCAAGAAAATCGCATCGGGCATTGGAGCAATTAAACGTTGTAGGCCTTTTGTTAATCGAACCACGCTTGAGTCCGTTTTCAATTTCTTAGTTCAACCGTACTTTAATTACTGCAGCGAGGTCTGGGGGCATTGTAACAAGGGTCTTTCGAATAAGCTCCAAAAGTTGCAAAACCGGGCTGCCCGTATTCTGACCTTCTCCAGTTAGGACAAAAGCGCTGATCCTCTTTTTGTGCAACTTAACTGGAGACGGTTAGATACTCAGCGACAAATACAAGTGGCCACCATGGTCTATAAATCTATACATGGTCTTGCGCCCGACTATCTTGGTTCTCTTTTCACTAAATATGATCCTCCATATAATCTAAGGAACTCTGAAAACAAACTAGCTGTTCCATTGCCCCGCACCAATTTCCTGAAAAATAGCTTTAGCTATAACGGTGCGGTTATCTGGAATAGCTTGTCCCCTGAATTGCGGCAAGCAAAATCACTTCAATCCTTCCGAAATGGTTGTCGCAATTTCTTCGTCTGAATCGACAAAACACACACGGCATCTATGTAAAGCAGAATTTCTTTATTTTTTTCTATTTCACTTTTAAATTTTAGATCATGTTTATATAGATTAAAATAGATTGTAACTGTAATAATAGATTGTAACTGTAATAATAGATTGTAATAATATTATCATTTTATCTGATAGATTTACCGTGTCTAAATAAAAATAAAGTTCAAGTTCAAGTTCGAGAATTCAAAAAGCAAAAATCCAAAGGTACAATGGTCGATAACTTAGACTGCAATGGATCCGGACGAATACAAATTAAGTTGTGCCTATTGACATCTAAAGGGCGTGATTCACAGATTTGTAACGTTGAAGTGGCATTTTGAAAATTTAATGAAACGTGGTAATGACGACGACCAGAACACATCACAGGAATCCTAAGACCATTTCCCGCTGATTTTTGTTTCTTCGACCTTCCAGCAAGCTTCCCCCGGTATCTCAAAAGATTCATAGCTTTTAACTTCCCCAGAAATGCAGGCGAACAATAGTGCTTACTCCAATGACGAAGAGACAGTTTCTCTCGTAAGATATGCACGAAGGTTGATAATGCTTCAGATGTCTCAGGTCAAGTCCACGAACATTGTAAGAGCTTGTAGTAAAATGGGCCGTATTATTCAACGAAGAACAACAAGGACCAGGATTTCTTTCAACGTCAAAACAGATAGTTACATCAGAGGAAGGCAGGAAGAGGCACACGAAGCCGCGTTTGTTCCAGCTAACGCCGGATCGGTCGACTTGGGTTGTAGCTCGGAATATCTCTGGGGAAGTTAAACCTCGGTATCCAACGGAAGGCTGGTTATAAAGCATGTTCCTTAGCAGTACCGACATGGTGAAATAAACTTAAAAAACCAGAACACAGCAGCAGAATTAGACACAAATTGCGGAGAGCAAAATTCGTGGCTGCCATCATGGCGCCTGTCACAACGCTTCCAAATAGTCTTTCGTTCATCATGAAAGCTTTGTGTACATTTAGCATTGAAGTCCTTTGTGCTGTTAGAGTTGGCATGAGATAGAATAGAATTTGCTTTTGAATAGACAACTAACTTATTTGGAGTCGATAAGTTTCACAATATGTTCGCGATATCTCTCAAAATCAAATGCCCTTTCCGAAAACGCTCGACATCTTTTAGTGTGGCCATACCGCAAACGGTGTGTGCATTTGTGAGCGACTTGAGCATATTTAAAGACACTGAGGGTACTTAAAGACACTGAATCCGTATCTTAAAATAGTGAACAGCAAAGCGAAATGAAGCGACTACCGACTAAAGCACGATGTCGATCTCACGTGACAGCTGTTGATCACGTGATTCAGTAGTTTGACCACGTGACTGCGTTTTGTGGTTGACGAAGAAAAAGGAAAATAATAACGAAGGCGAAACCTAATCTCGCCATTCCTATGGAACCGTGAGGAATTAGTGGAAAATCATCGATCTCATTGCCCTGTACACCTATCTTTAGGATGTATTTAAAAACGCTACGTAATCACTTGGGAAAATTTTAAGTCCCATTTTACAAAAAAGTTGTTTGGAGTTTTTATTCTCTTCTTCTATGAAGCAGAATACTGTACTTCCTTGATCCAAAAGGGTTTTAGCAAGATGGTAGACGACAGCCATGGCCAATCCACCTCTTCTGTGACATTCTAATGTATGGAGCATTGAAATGCAGCCATATTGCGAAATCAACCCCCATGAGACAAGCTTGTCAGTGTCTTGACAATACACCCCAGCAGTAACTGAGTGGGAAATCAAGTTTTTAAATATCTTCAAAGAATTAGGGTTGCCCCCAAATTTCCAGCTTCCATCAATTAGGACTGCATCTTGAAGCCTCAAAGGGGCTATGAAGTAACCAGGTGGACATTCACTAGAAGATAACACTTCAATTAAAGTTTGCATTGATACACTTGAATGCTGTAACTCAGTGTCACAAATCAAACAAATAATTATTAGAAGTTGCCCCACCCTTGCGCATGTCCCATGAATGACATTCAATCAGTTTTAAATTGAAGTTGTAAACAGAAATAGAGCTACCAAAGAAAACTCATGGGCACATGCCAACTTTTTATGCTCACATCAGCTTAACTTCTTAACAAAAAAATTATCAATGCAAATAATAACAAATAAACTACTTATGCTTCTCTTTCAACTCACTGTTTTTCTAAGTTAGTGACATCAATCAATGCAGCGATATATGGGAGTGCTTTAAGAGTGACTTGAAGTCCACTTCCATTCAATTTAGTGATCTCATTTCCTATATCTAAACATCTGGGGTCACCTGCAACAAAGGAAATACCCAATTAAGGGCATTGATAAATACTGTCTTCTCTGTAAATGTTAAAATAGGCTGGTCATACCCACAAGTATTTCTGGTGAGGATGTAAACCTGCTGAGATGACTTCTATCCAGTGTCATTTTCAGCTTCTCTCTGGAACAACTTGCGAAAATTACAGATGGAGGAATTCTACAATCAATCTGAATTAAGAAAAAATATATACGTATACTAAAATTCATAGTTAGTATACCACTTGCTCCTAGATGTTGTCAAGATGGTGACATTTATAGGTCATTATGATTTGACTTAATTTACATTTGCAGTAATGGCAACAAGAGACTAAAGGAACACCTTATGGCAAAAGTTAATAGATCTCCACATGGCCTGGGGCTGAAACATCTACTTCCTCAAAAAGGGAGATGAATACTAATGAAATTGTTTCTGTTCCCTCTAAAATGTGTAGGTTTCAAATGATTATGATGACGATGATGATGACTTTCTTTAAACTCGGATGAAAATGAGGCTTGTTAGGCCTCTAGCATTAGAGATGCTAATATACCGAGGGGAAAATATATGAATATAAATTACAGAGTAATAAGTTCTTACTACAACATTTAGTGATAAAAACGAGGGATAAAGAATATGAACGACGTTTCGACCGCTCCACGGTCATTTTCAAGTTGGAGTTCATGAGTAAATTTCCGCATATATACCATTCCTGAAACAATGGAATGAAGGTAAAAGCTAAGTATTTACATATAAACAATAGAGCTAATAACTAATAATAAAGTGCAAAAATGAAGTGTAAATAAGCGGTGAAAAAGATAAAAATTAATGATTAATATGAAGTGTTAAGCAAACAGCTTCGCGCGAATAGAATCACTCTGTTTGTTCAGTTTTGGCTAAAGGTCCCGAATATAAAACACTCCTAAAATCAAACAATCGAACTTAAAGTTCTTTGCGATTTCACATGGTTCGATTCCATGTTATCTTACATGGTTGCCGATTACCGATCGTTTATGCTCCTCCACACGTTGATGTAGGCGTCGGCTTGTAAAGCCGACATAATCTGTATCGTACAGATCACACTTAAAGAGATATACAACGTTTTGTTGGTTGACAATTGGAGGTTTAAGTTCCTTAGCTTTAAGCTCATCTTTGATCTTGCGGCTTCAGTGTAAAGACAGGATGTAAGGTAAAGTCTGTTTACGAGCCTAGTGGCCCATTAGGCCGGTGCTTGACTCCGGTTTCTGTAGCATGAAGCTACTAGGAGTATTTCTACTCCCCCCTGGATGGGATGCCAGTCCATCGCAGGGTTACTCCCAGCATTAAATTGCCGATACCCATTTAAACACCTGGGTGAAGAAAGGCACTGTGAGAGTAAAGTGTCTTGCCTAAGAACACAACACAATGTCCCGGCCGGGGCTCGAACCCGGACCACTCGATCCGGAGTCGAGTGCATCAACCATGAGGCCACCGCGCCTCCACTAAAGACAGGATGTACTTCGTTATTTATCTTCCGGCTGAGATCACTAAGTTGTTCGCGTAGTTTGTTTGCTGATCTCTGATCCTTGAAGGGCAGGGGTATCCTAACGGGAATTTTAACTGCTTGTTGCGGGGGACGCGTGCTCTTCATCACCTTCAATTCAACAAAAGACCTGATGTGTTTTGCATGAGGGGCTCTGGGTAATGCAAACGTGTGAAGATCTCCTTTTAGTAACAACAAACATATGAAACATATGAGTGAACTGCGGTTATGAGACGCATATAAGAACGATCCTTCGCAGTAAAGCACTATTTGAGCAATAGTGGAAATCAGACCTGAAAAAAAAAAAATTTCAGGCCTGTACGGGATTCGAACCACTGACCTCTGCGATACTAGTGCAGCGCTCTACCAATTGAGCTAACAAGCCAACTGGGAGCAGGCCATCAAATTAATTCGATATAAACCCGTAGATGATAAATCGAACAACAACAAACATATGAAACATATGAGTGAACTGCGGTTATGAGACGTATATAAGAACGATCCTTCGCAGTAAAGCACTATTTGAGCAATAGTGGAAATCAGACCTGAAAAAAAAATTTCAGGCCTGTACGGGATTCGAACCACTGGTCAGTGGTTCGAATCCCGTACAGGCCTGAAATTTTTTTCAGGTCTGATTTCCACTATTGCTCAAATAGTGCTTTACTGCGAAGGATCGTTCTTATATACGTCTCATAACCGCAGTTCACTCATATGTTTCATATGTTTGTTGTTGTTCGATTTATCATCTACGGGTTTATATCGAATTAATTTGATGGCTTGCTCCCAGTTGGCTTGTTAGCTCAATTGGTAGAGCGCTGCACTAGTATCGCAGAGGTCAGTGGTTCGAATCCCGTACAGGCCTGAAATTTTTTTCAGGTCTGATTTCCACTATTGCTCAAATAGTGCTTTACTGCGAAGGATCGTTCTTATATACGTCTCATAACCGCAGTTCACTCATATGTTTCATATGTTTGTTGTTGTTCGATTTATCATCTACGGGTTTATATCGAATTAATTTGATGGCCTGCTCCCAGTTGGCTTGTTAGCTCAATTGGTAGAGCGCTGCACTAGTATCGCAGAGGTCAGTGGTTCAAATCCCGTACAGGCCTGAAATTTTTTTCAGGTCTGATTTCCACTATTGCTCAAATAGTGCTTTACTGCGAAGGATCGTTCTTATATACATCTCCTTTTAGTGTTCGCCTTCTCGATGAAATGACCGTGGAGCGGTCGAAACGTCGTTCATATTTTTTATCGCTCGTTTTTATCACTAAATAAATTACAGAGTTTAAAAATTATTATAAGCCTAAATATAAATAATGATAAAAAATTACAAATTACTTAGTTTTCTTATCTCATTCCTGAAAGGGCCAAATCCGGCCATTAATCTTAGCTTATCAGGTAATGCATTCCAAGCCTTAGCAGCAATGTAAGAAGTCGATTTAAGGCCGTAAGTTGCGGTCTTAGCTTCAGGTAAAACAAGTTTGTTTTTGCCCCTAAGATTTTTCTTATTTTCTCTTACTTGAAATAAAGATTGAATATACTGAGGCAAATTGAGGGCCTTAAAAATTATTAAAAGCATATCTTGTTTCCGTCTGCAACTTGATGAGTAACCAATCTTATAACATAGACTATCATATCCGTTGGAAAAGTCATTAAACACGTATCTAAGGGCCCTCTCGTGTAATCTCTCTAATCGGTCTATCTTCTTTGAGACAGCTATTCCAAATGGAACTACAATAAGTAAAGTGAGGCATGATAAATGCCCTATATATACGTATCTTTGACGAAAACGAAAGAATGTGTTTGAATCGATTAAGTACATCAATTTGTTTACTTACTTCCTTCATTAACTTAGATATATGACTCTTAAAATTTAACTTATTGTCATTTACAACCCCAAAGAGTTCCACATTATCAGTCGTGGTGATGATGACAGTGCTTACATGTTCAAGTAAAATATAAGTAAAGTATGAGTAAGTAAAGTATGAGTAAGTAAAGTATGGGTAAGTAAAGTACTAGTAAGTAAAGTATGAGTAAGTAAAGTATGAGTAAATAAAGTATGAGTAAAATAAAAAGCACCAAAAACAGAGGAAGGTTCTCACCAATGCTTGATAAGCTATATTTTCAAATATTACTAGGTCAGGGTCAGGCCAATGGCTTACATAGATGCGACCACTTGTTACCTCTGGACTTTGCTTCATTTGCTCAAGGCATCCCAATATCTAAAACAAGACAACTAAAACTCACAAATAACAAAACAAAAGCTTAAAATAAATATAGGATACTTCTGCTCAACCAATAAACAAATTGACCGTTTTCATAATTAATCTACAAAAAAGTAAACAGTCTCTAAAATGTTTTGGATTCATTTTGATCTAAACTATGACAAAAACAGATTAACAAGTTATGGCTGCATATTGATCAATTTAAAAAAAGATAGATCTCCCCAGGAGTATTTGGCCTGCATCTCCGAAGGCAGCGTGGTTGAGTGGTTAGTGTGTTGGACCTGTGATCCAGTGCTCCTGGGTTCAAGTCCCGCCCTGGCCACTACCTGGATTTGTTTCAGGGTAGCCCTGAGTTTCAAACCCTCGGCCATGCTTGTAATATAGCCAACTGGTTTGCCTTTGGCCAGTTGGGATTCTTAACAATGTTATTTTCAATTTGAATTGTTTGTTTCAGTTGTTTGGTGGAAAACCTGTAAACTAGCTTCTGGCTAAGTGTTTCTCCACATTAAAAACTGTTTATTTTTTTATCATTATTATTATTTTATTACATAGCTGAGGACTATTGGTTGCCACACCAACTATTGTCTATCGCCTTATTTTAATGAATTCATGACAAAGAATGTCAGTATCAATTCTTGATTGCTTGCATGATTTTTTTTAATGAAAATCTGGAGCACTGACCACATAGGCATAGTAAAAGTGTAACTACTTGATGCTTTCCTGTAGTTGTTCTTAATAGTTCCTTAACTACTTCAGTTGAGGTATTACCAAAATATATTTCCATGCTTAAAAAAAAGAAAAAATTCAGGATTCTAGTATGAAAGCAATCTATGCCCTTTGTAACAGCTTTTTGCCAAGGGCAGGGGTTTCATTAAGGGCCAGGCACCGGGCAAAGTGACCGGTTGTGAGGACGACTTTGCCCACCTGATTTGACCATCTGGAGGAAAGTTTATCTTATAAAGAAGTTCAGTTCAAAGAGTTTTGCCCGCCTGTGAATACCAGTTGCCCTCCTGCAGAAAACATTAATGAAACCCCAGCAAGGGTGAGGGCAGGAGTAATGCACCAGTCAAAGTAGACTCAAATCCTCCCCACCCTGGGACGGTGGGTGGGGATTGGTTTTGAATAGCGAAAAAACTTGAAAAATGCCTCTCCGTGTGGAGAAAATTTTAAAGGAAAGGAGACAAAATAACCCACCCCTTAAGGCATTTTAAGCTGTTACTCAATGTGAGTTTATTCCTTAAATAATGTAATTCGCTATTAACGTAATTTTACTTCTGGAAAGAGAGAGATTACCGCTAACGATCGTGGAATTTCCTTTCTGAGTGATTTAATGAGTTCGGGAAAACATTTCAGGGAAAGTTCTTTCAGGGATCCGCCACAGAATGTTTCGTCCTCCATGTTGTCTAGTCCCTCTCCTTTTCTTAACTCATTAATATACATGGTAACCAAGCCTTCGTATTGCATTACACGTGTAGTTATGGCGGACGAAGGGAACGAGTTTGAAAGGCCGCGGAAAATTCCTAAAACACTGAAAGAAAAGGACTCTGGAAAACGGCTTATTGTTATTCTAGAAAATGCGTCACTTGAGACAGTTAAGGCAAGGACAGAATATTGATATTAGTTCGACTGCAAGGAACAAAGTTAAGTTTAATAGGCTCAGGTTTGAACAGCTGTGTGGTTTATGTGGTATTCTGTACTTACATGCGATACGTTCTTTCTACCCGTAGAATGGAAAAAATTTCGAGTTACTCAATTGTGACAAACATAAAAGTATAATGCGGAAAAATAAGAAAGATCCAGCAACAGCTAGACCAGACATAGCTCACCAAGTAAGAATTATGTTACCAATAGTGCAAGTCAGATCTTTCAATTTATCTTGCCAGGGTTTTTTAACCTCATGCATAATCATGAGAGATATTTTCCAAAACCTTGGAAGTTTCCTTGAAACCAGGAATGAATTTTTACCCTTTCAGTATGTAAATGAAGACCAAAACTAAGCCACAGGTAAACCAATGGATAACAATATGGACAATCTTTTTAAGGCTGGTTTTAGTGATTCGCTCTGACAAAGGGCTGACGCTCGAAACGTCAGCTTTTTTATTTGTTACGGTAATCCAACTTACAATTTCAACTTAGTTGATCTAACCAAATTACCAGGTTTTAGTGTGGTAATGAGTTGGTACACTATAGCTTGACTCTGCTGTGGCAGACATGTTTACCATAACTTGTAGGATAATGATCTTTGCAGTAAGGAGTACTACTTGGGCAGTAGTGAAAATAAGACCTGGGGTTTGAACCCATGGCCTCTGCAATACCAGTGTAGTTTAAAACTAAACCTGTGAGAAAAATTTTTCTCAGGTCTTATTTTCACTACTGCTCAAGTAGTGCTCCTTACTGCAAAGATTGTTCTCCTATGTGTTTCTTTAACCATAGTTCAATATATGAGTTTCATATATTCTTAGCATTTGACTCATCATTTCATGGGTCATTACGAATCACCATAATGGCCAGCTCCCAGTTGGCTTGTTAGCTCAGTTGGTAGAGCACTGCACCGGTGTCGCAGAGGTCATGGGTTCGAATCCTGTACAGGCCTGAATTTTTTTCAGGCCTTATTTTCACTACTGCTCAAGGAGTGCTCCTTACTGTGAAGATCATTGTCCTATGCGTTTCTTTAACCGCAGTTCAATATATAATTTTCATATATTCTTAGCTTATCTTTACCATAAGATTGACTCTTAACTATTTTTTCTTTAATTGATTTTAATGTGTGTCTCACCAGTGTTTGCTGATGTTACTGGACAGTCCACTGAACAAAGCAGGTCTTTTACAAGTCTACATTCATACAGAGAGAAATGTCCTTATTGAGATTAACCCCCATACCAGAATACCAAGGACATTTGACCGCTTTTGTGGCCTTATGGGTAGGTAACACGCAGTCTTGATAATGAACTATTGATGAGCCTACTGAAATAGCCAAGAATATTTATTTGTGGTATTGCATAAATGGCCTCTATACAGCTAAGTACTGGATCTTTGGTGTTTGTGTAAGAGTTCTAATTATCATTTTGGTATCATTATCATTATTGAAGTCAAATAAACTAAAAGCCTATTTGCAGAAGGATGATATGTTTTTGATTATGTAATTATATCATAGCTCCACTGATTGTATGCAATGTCTTTTCATTTAGTTCAGTTATTGCACAAACTTAGTATTCATGCCTCTGATGGTCCGCAAAAGTTGCTCAAGGTGAGATTTTCCCTGCATTTCATTGGGAACATATTTATTAGTAATATGACTAAGAGACTTGCTGTGAACAAGGTATCTGTTGACTTATTGGATTGTTGGAATGATGTGCACTGGGTGTCTAATCCCTGTCTGTGTTAAGTTGTCCATGTGTCCTGCATGAGACACTGGACACATGCACACACCATATTCAATCCTAGAGTGAAGTGAGCATCATAGTCCAGCTAAGATCTTTAACAGACTGGCTGGTTCCCTTGTCTCACACAATACTTGTCAGATAAGCTCCAGTTGTGAAAACTAGCGATGTAGCAATACACTGAAGATCACACCTGAATTTCGGAACTCATTTGTGCATGTAAGAAGAGAAATTAGACTACATGTAATGGGGTTTTTGGTGGTTATCTGTTTATTTAGAAACCTACACCCTTTAAATAATAGAGTAGGTAACTGTAACTTTTGAGGACAAACTTAGTTTTGGGCATTTTTTTAAAAGCAAATCAGTAAGTGGAGAATAAAAATTATTATTGTTATTATTAGGTTATCAAGAATCCTGTGACTGATCATTTGCCAACTGGCTGTAGGAAAGTGGGTGAGTAACTGGAATCATCTGATAATACTTGGTCCTGCCAAGCTGTGTCTTCACTTCTTTTATTTGTTTTGATTTCGGGTGAAAATTATGTGAATTTCATACTATGCATGTACGTCATGCTAGGTGTATGAATGTCGATGTTGTTACATTTACTTCACAACTTGATTATGCTTTGATTATCTTCTAACATTTACTGAATTAGTGGGATCTAGTGAACATGGCAGCTACTCTTTGTTTTTGGTAAGCTGTCTGTACATTTTGCTTGTAGTATGGGACTGGCACACATACCCATCTACAATCCTAAAGTGAAGCAAATTATGTAGTCTAGCTACAAATTTTTAGTAAAAGAGACTGGTTGGTTCCTTTACCTCACTGCATTGTAACAATAGAATTACTGATTCTTTATTTCATTACTATGTATTTTAAAGGTACCAACCTTCAGTTATATTACCAGTAATTGAAACAAAATATTGATTTGTCATTTCTTTTCAGGAACATCTTTTCATTCTGATAATCTTGTGAAGTTAAAGGATGTCATACCTAAAGAAGAGCCCATTGTGTTAGTTGTTGGAGCCATGGCACATGGCTCGGTAAGATTTTAACGAAAGAGACGTAAACCACTGAGACAATAAAAAATCTTAATAATATACCCAATTCATAGGTATTTCGTGATCTCTGATGGTTAAGTTCTTTTTTTTCCTCCTTTCTTTATTATGTCTCTTGTGGTCAGGTTTGCTCACATCATGTCAATTTATGATTGGCACCTTCAAATAAATGATTTTCCTAAACACAATTTTTTTTTTTCTGTAGCTACTTCATGCTCTACCTTTGACATTCATTGAAAATTTTATTCTGCAGATTGATGTCTCTTATGTGGAAGAAACTGTGGCAATAAGTCAATACCCATTATCAGGAGCTTTAACTTGTGCAAAAATCTGCACTGCTTTTGAAGAGGCATGGGGAGTGGTGTGACATGATTTTTTTTTTTTTTTAAATGGTTCAATAAAGTCAACCTTGAGGAGTTTAGAGGAACTGTTTTGAGAGCAGAAGCCCTAAAGAAATTTCAAGGAGCACCTTGTTTTTGTTTCAATGCAATATGAAAATGTTTTTTTTTTTGGTTGAATGGTTAGTGTATTGCTTTATCCAGTACCATCCTTTTTAATTCAGGACAAAACCATGTTTATGCAAGTGAGCTCCGGAAACATTTTCAAAACAAATTTTACATACACTTTAAGTTTTCTCAGAGAAGATAAACCAGAGACTCTTCTCTCAAAGGGCAAGTAACAATTGTTTATAAAGAAAGATACTTTTTATAAATATGAAAATCTGTAGATTGTTTCTTTTTTTTTTCCTTGGGATAATTGAATAAAATGAGATAAATGTTATATTGAAAAATAATTGTGAAAATTGTGAGTTGTATACAACTTAATTTTATCAATTTTATATTGTTTGTATATAGTTTTTCTTATTATTATAATTATTAGGTTAGTTTACGTAGTAGGTGTTCCCAATTAGTTTTTACTTGTAAAAACTAGAACGATTGATACGTTAATAAAGTTATTCATTCATTCATTCATTCATAACACTGAAATGAGTCGAACCTGAAGGCGTGACACAATAATCCTTGAGCTACGCAACTCGATAGTCCTGGAAACTGTTTCAAAAAGCACTATTCCTACTGCCAGATGTTATTTTCTCTTGGTTACAAGGTTAAGGTGCTTTTTACTTAATAACAAAATTAAACAAATATCAAGAACCAGGTTAAGAACTGTAGATCGTTTAATCTTCATATGTTTAGAATCATGATATAAAAAAAAAAAGAAAAAGCACTGTATAAATTTGATTCAGCTCGTAGTGCGATGGTTAAACTATTCACAAGTGTACAACTTGATTCCTGATGAATTACACCTTTTAAAGAACTCTCACACCAGACGTGTCCGATTCCAATGGATTGAAAGCTGATATTTACATGTATTTGATAAATAGTACGATATAACTAACGGTTAAAACTCGTCGATAAAATTGGGGTATGCTAAAGATGCGATTAATTTGAAGCGTGACTTGTATGCGTTACAGCAGATTGAAAAACAAAATAGAAGAAAACACAACGGCAACCAAACGGCAAAGTTATCCCCACGAGGCAAAATCAAATTCAGGATGAAAAGATGTTATTCATCAGTCCTTCAAAGCCCTCAAAATATCAATCTCCACCGCTCCTCCTCTCTACTGGCCCACGGTGTAGTGAAAAAGATGCGTTGCGTGACAAAGTATGCATCAGCATTTCCTAGCCGCACTTCTGGGTCTGGACCTTGCAGAACTGTTTCGTCGATCCCCTCGCTGACCTCCTCCTAACATGGCTAAAGCACCTGCTGCGGCCATCAGTAAGTCCTGGGAAGTAACACAACACCACAACGTCCCGTGTTAAACAAGAGTAACACAATGTGTTAAAATGTTTACTGATACCACAACAACAGAATGTCACGGAATCGTATCGTTGAGTTACACAATAGCAACGGTATCGGGTTTTTTATGACAGTGCAAGGTTACCGGTATACGCAATGTGACAATGCGTAGGCACCAAGGAGACGAATAACACAACAGATCAACTGCACTTCACTATCTTAACAGCTCCTGTCAGAGGAAAGCTGTGAACAGTTAGAAACAGAGTCCATAACTAAATTAATTTTACCTCGTGTTCATCATCTGAGAAATTGGATTTAGCTTCAGACAGCAATTTAGTAATATTAGCATTCAGTTTCATTTCGTCTTTGATGTCGTCTGTAAAAAAGAAAAAAACCTGAATTCATTAGAAGTCTCTTCACTTACCAATACCAAATGCAGTAATTTTGTCTTACCATATTCTACCAGCTCAGAAAAAAGGACACAGATGTTCTCCACTACTTCGTCGTTGGTTTTGAGGTTACTACAAAATAAAACAAAAGAGAGTAGCACGTTTACAATGCGTGGGTACAGAATGACTGCGTACACGCGAGCCACTGAAGGAACTCACTTCGAATGAATTACACCCTGAGTCATACCTGTGGCGATAATTAGGTAACCCTCGTATTGTCGCATGCAAATACACATGAAAATATAGTAGATTTATGAAAACTTAACTTCAACGGCTTCTGATACTTCACAAACCAATTCTTACATTTTAACCAAAGAACTTTATCTTTTATCTTTGTCCCACTGCGAGAGATTTTAAGAGGAACTGATAACTGAGTGCAATGTAGGACTCCTAAGAGTTGACGTGCTCCCACTGAATTATAATCTCGATGTTCTTGCTGTCCATCTGATCCCTACAGAACACCAGTGAACATCATTAGCTTCGTGTAGAGTCAAGAAAATACTTTCATCTTACTTGTAGGCAGCTATGATGCTCTCCAATCCTTCAATCTTCAACAACTGATAAGCACAGACCTCTAAAAGGAAAAAAATAATTCACGGTTTATTTAGTTAGAACCAGAAAGTGCAACAAAGTATAATCATCTTATTAAACACTAGTTTTGGTAAATATTAAATGCATCTGCAGAGACGCGAGTTTCGTTCTTGGGGTTAATTTTCCGGCAAAAAGGTTTGAAAGTAGCTCACAAAAGCTAGAACATGAAACTGTCGTTCTCTTACCTCGAGCCTCCACAATACTTGCTAATGCCATGCAAGCATTTTTAATGACTTTAGGCTCCTGCAACACAGACGTAAGTTAAAACAAGTCACGAAAAGCTTGTGCATCTTAATAAAGTAAGGCTAAAATTTCGGATTCGTTAACTGCATTCCGTCTTAATGTTTTCCATTCTTAACAGTACAAGTGGTCTTTTTGGTTTACTCTACCCCTTTGCTGTTTGTACACCCTATCAAAAAATTTACCTTACAGTTTCCTTCAAGACTTTGTATTTTATGTAAGAGACCCCTGGACCTAAATGTGGAGATTTAGTTACTCTCAGGAATTGACAATCTGAGTCCATGAATACAAAGTCAAACCATTTGCCAGCACAAGACACGCCTCTGCATGAAGGTTTTCATTTTAGAACAGAAGTCACGCTTGGCTTTCCGTAACTGTCGATACCGCACTGCGAAATCACCGACAGTCCCAAAGACATTTCAATACCTTTTTGTGCATTTTAATGGCATCCACAATCAGGTCAATAACATTAAGGTCCTCCATAAGTTCTAAATTGACCTCTGCAAGAAAAATTATTCAAGATTGTTGAGAACCAATCAAAAAGGGCAAAAAGTTTTTGGTCTGGAAGAAAACAAAGTGGAGGATAGTTAAGATTGTCAAGACTAACAGTCGAATAAGGAACATGGTAAATTACGATCTCGGTCTTGGAATAAAGAAAAGCGTCATTCCTTTCTAATAAGCATGGAACAAAGAAAGCCTCTCGAGTGGATTTTAACAAACAGACCTTCAGATTTGGGGGTCGGTCGAACGATACGCATTTGAGCTATTTGGGAATGGTAAGTGTGTATAAAACATTCATTCCTGATTTCTGAAAGACCCAAACACCAACTGCCGATGATGTAAATCTGCTGTGAGTTCATTTTACCTTCCATTGAAAGAGACCAAAGAGCAGAGCACGCAGCTTCCACCAAATCAACATCTGTGTTATGTCTTCCCATGGCGAGGACAATGTCTTCAAGACCCCGTTCCTCAGACACTATCTTGCAATTGTCCTCTGCAAATATCAAAAGTGAAAGTAAGACACCTTCAAACAAGAGGAAATCACCTTTAAAAAACTGGGTTCACCCTAGTAGATATAGACTGTACTACTGAGTTGAAAAACAAAATGTACCCATATCCACTGATTGGAACTCACTCACATGATAACACAAGCTCAGACAAGGTAGAATTATCCACAAGCCATGTACGACTGGGAACGAATCTAGCACTGTGCGCGATGCTCAACCGCCACGGACTGGGAACGAATCTAGCACTGTGCGCGATGCTCAACCGCCACGGATTATTAGGAAATTCACGGAAGTAACAGTCGCCCAATCAGAACAGCCAGTAGCCACTGACGCGGTCCACACGTCACTTCTTTTGTATGAAAATCTCTCAGTTCTTTCAAACATAAATTTTTTTAAAAATTTGTTCCCATACCACTGACAGCCAGACTCCACAGAGCACCACAGCAGTTGGAAGCAATGCTTTTGTTGTCAGGGAAAGCTCGCAACGCTGATAACAAGTCCTGCACTCCTCCACAACGACCGATTATTTCACCTGCCGCCTCTAATCACAAAAATAATCAAATGGAAAAAAGTTAGCATTGTTTATTTGATGTTAATAAATGTTCATCATATGACCCGGTTTAGCCCCGCGAGTGCAATCCAATACTAAACCAGAACAAAACCTGCCGAGTGTAAGGACGGAAGGGTTGAGGTAAGCCGTTCCGGAAAAAGCCATCCGGTACTGCTGCCTTCACGTCGCTTTGTTGCACAAACTTAAAAGGAAAACAGAAATGAGCAAAAAAAGTCGCGTTTTTCAAGGAATTGAAAGTTTCTCGTTCTGATTCGAAAAAATAAAGGAAAAGTTAGAATTCCAGAATTTTTTTTGGTGCTCAGGTGATTGTGTGTACCCTTCAATTGTGTCCTATTTAGGTTGAAATTTTCAAGACTTAGTGGTCATAGGATAAAATGCTTACTCACCGAGTTTGTTGGGGCTGGACGGGAATATTTTTGGCCCTTGGTCACGAGGCACGGACATCGCTGCACTCGGTCCGTACGTCATGACTTTGAGCCAAATATTTTCTCGTCCGACCCGACCAAACTCAGTCAATAAGTAGGTATTTTATTTTAGGTAGCTGCCTACTATCGCATCTTAGACTTGTTCATGGCGGATTCCTTTACTCGTGGTAGCATAGAGTGTTGAGGATGGCAGCTGTTGGTGCTAATTTTTTAGAATATCTCGTCTTTAATAATAATAATAATAATAATAATAATAATAATAATAATAATAATAATAATAATAATCTTTATTGAGATGATTTTTTCATATAAAATATGGTTTTCGAAAAGGATCTCTAACAAAAAACAAAACAAAAAATTTTTAATGATAAAATTAAAAATATATACAAATTATAAAAAGAAACAACACATTGACTTAAAATTGTATTTAATAATAATCTTTAATAATAATAATAATAATCTTTATTGAGACGATTTTTTCATATAAAATATGGTTTTCGAAAAGGATCTCCAACAAAAAACGAAACAAAAAATTTCGCACATTAAAATTAAAAATATATAAAAATTATAAAAAGAAACAACACATTAACTTAAAATTCATATGGATCACAGATTTAAAAATAACATGGTATGAAATTCATTAATTCACAAGTTTAAAAGATTAAGTTTAAAAATATTAAGATTAACGGATTGGCTGATTTCTTGGCTAAGAGAGTTAAAATCCTTTATAGCATGAAATGCTGTCTGTTGTTGACCCCAGTCCCTCTTGACACATGGAAGTGTGAGATTTAGCTTAGTTGTGGTATTATAATCATGTTGTTCATGCTGTCTTATAAAGTTCATATCATGCCCAGCAAGTCCATTTAAACACTTAGATACATAAATACATCTTCTTCAACACATCTCTTCAAGAAACACTAGAATTTACATATTAAATTAGCTTCACTTGGTCCAAAGTTATTTTCGAGAGAACAATTGCTTTGAAAAGTAGATGGACTTCATCCTAGCTACATTCTTCTTTTCTGAGTCCTCTTATTGTCTACAAACATTAGTTGGCTTCACATAACTTTATCTTAGTGTGCTTTGAAAACCTAAATTAGACTGAAGGATGACACCACATCATTTTATAGCTTCACTTTGCTTTATATTTTAGCTGACAGGATAATAGTAGTAATTTGATAAATACTTTTTCCAGAGGATCTGATTATTTCAATTTGCTGTCTCACAGGTTCAACGATGATCTAAACGTCAAATCTTACAGCATCATGAGATGATTTTCAGCTATTACTTTGTTTTCTTACTCTGATTTTTATCAATTTTTGTACTTAGCTTTAATTCTTGGAAATGGTTAGAAAAGTTTAACCATCAGACACGAGGTGCTTCGTTCCTCTAACTTACCCTCCGCTGAAAGGGCCATAAGTAACTGACAACCACAAGCCTGGAGCTCAGATGAAGTTATGTGGGACTACAAGGAAGAGAAAAAAAGCAGCAGCAAGAACCTTTGAAAATGGAGGTTATGAAAAACGCATTGAATTAGCAATTCCTTTAACTTTGAAACTCAGGAACACCTTTAACTACTCAACGCTAACAATAACTCACCTTCATTGCTTTAAGAATAGGCCGAATTATTTCCTCTGTAAACATGACGTCATTATCATCGGCTGAAAAGCAAAAAAGCTATTAAAAAAACAATCCTGTAATAAACCCACAAAATTCAGGATCACTTCTTTGCATCTAACTGAATCACAAAATACAGGACCACTTCTCTACATCTTACTGAATCACAAACATTTCTATTGTTCTTTTTCATGTTCCTTAAAGCATGCCAGTCGAGTAAAGGCCTTAGTAGGTCCGTACCCTGTACTTGCACCTGCTAAATACATGGTACGAACTCTTATGAACCCAGGCAACTCTTGGTCAAAACCACTTCTCAGCCATCTTTGCACGTGCCAAAAACTTTCTAATTGAATTTCAATGAGCGCCTCACCACGTACACACTCATACATGCTCTCTAACGAGGATAGAAAGCTTACAGCAAAACAATCGCTAGATCATGCTATGATTTGGATATATCAACAAAGTTGAAATGGTAAATTGGCCACCGTAACGATTACAAAAGCTGACGTTTCGAGCGTTAGCCCTTCGTCGGAGCGAATAGAGGAATTGTGGGTTGTGTGTGCTTTTAAAGGCAGAAAATGGAGCTACGTTATTGGTGGGAACATGGCAACGAGAAAAACAAGAATAAATTAGTGGAACGAAAAGCGCTATGGCTTGGTTAACTTGTACTGGACATTTCTCCAACCCACAGAAGCAAGAAATTTCGGCAGTGGGCCTTTGTTCCACTTTGTATAAACGAGTAATAATTCCTCACCATGTGGAAAAAGATTAATAAATATCTTTAAGGCCTGAAGGTGAACATCTTTGGATGGATCTTGTTTTTTGTTTTCATTTGTCATGGTTTCTGCAATTTGCTGCTTTGCTTTTTTATTCAAAGACACATCTGCAAGCAGGGAAAACATTCAAAATTTAAATATAAAAAGTATACACACACACACACACACACACACACACATTCCTAAAAACACACCCTGTGGCAGACTATACTAATGACCAGCGGGCACTTGGTATGAATAATAAAATGACCTGAACTAGCTTCTCCCCTTGTAACGCTCGCTACGCTAGATTTGCACTCTTACCTTTAATTGTTTTTCGGTTAGTGGAACCAACTGTACTTTGGCATCGGATTACCAACAGTTAATACAAAGTATATGTTACTTTTTATATGAAAATGTATCATTACAAATAATAGACTGCTCTAGGCAGGTCATCCTCCACATCATGTGAGCTTAAGCAGGCGCGTAGCGTGGTTATTTTTTCAAGTACACCCAAGTGCATATGATCTAGAAACCTAAGTAAACTGAGCGAAAAATACTGCGTTCTTTATTTCTTGTTTGAAATAGCTGTGTGAATACAAGCAAAGAACAAAGCGTCTTGCCCTTATTTTGAGCAAACTTGGCGCAAACACAACATTGTTTTCAAATTTTTCTGGTCACTTCAAGTACGCACGTGGGTATATGCGTTGAGGACGCTACGCGCCTGTGAAGTAATTTTTAGTTCACAGGTCAGACAAGAACACACCACACTACACCAGCATTGCATACTAAACACAAATACCTTGTTTCCTTGTAATTTGTTCGAGGTGTTTCAAAGCTTGTACCTGTCACAAAATAAAACACTGAAATATCTGACTGGACAGGTCAGTATCACAAGTAATTCACACTTTTTTAACAAGCATCTTATCTCATTTTATTCATTCTTTTAAAAATCACTTTGGTAAAACATGTTAAAATGTTATCATTATTTCTTACTGTCCAGCAAAATGATCAAGGTAAGAGCCTTGAAGGAAGAGGATAACCAAAGAACCTGCTCTATCATGTTACCTGACAAGCTACACTGTCTTTGTTTTTCTTCATGTAATCTGCAGTTTGGATACAAGAAGAAAAGATTTATGAAAATACAGATTTAATTCATCTGAAGTGAGTAACTTATTCTTAATAAGTTCTAAAAAAACAACTTAACCTCTCAGCAGAGCTAACTTTAGATATTACTTACAAGGAAACAATCTGGTACTTCAGAAATTTTCATTTAAAAATTGTTCAAAGATTGATGGATAAATACTTACCAAGAACACCTGCCACACCCTTATCTTTAGGTACTGGTTTTGCAGCTGTAGAAAACAATAAACAACATTTGATAACAATGTAAACATTGAACCTTTTTCATAATATGTAAACCTTAGTTGACTGTATCCATGGAACAACTTGTAATTTGCACACACCATCTTTCCTTGCTCCTTTAGAGGCAGCCCCCGTTCCTTTTGGTTGTTTACTGGATAGTGCAATACAACCTTTAACATAGGGCAGCTCAGCCAGTTCCCTATGTAAAAAAAATGTCACACAAGTGAGAATACAAAGTATGTTTCCAAGTAAAAAGAAAAGAATAATGCAAGTCCATCCAAACTCACATTGTTCTTAATTAGTTTGTCAAGTCCTTCCTGTAAGTTGTAATATTCTAATTGATCAGAAAATGAATGAAATAATTGCTTGTGATTTTATGATTTGGTTTGCAATAAGAACATCAATCCTGGATGCTGACAATTAAGAGACATGACAGCAGGAAAGCTGGGCGGCAGCAGACCACAATAACAATGAAAATTGAACAACCGTAATTTCAATAATTTTTGGTTATCCTTCTGAAACTGGCTGCTTGAAAGTTTATACAATTCTTACTTCATGGTAGGTCTTTGTTGGAAATTTCTTCTCAGCATAATTCGAATAGTTTGGCAGAGATCTTTAGCGTCTTTTGTTTTGTATGCCTACAAAAATGGTATTAAAGTAATATCAAATAATACAATTCAAATGGAAATAACTCATTATTCCATCAGAACTCCAACCAGTGTCTTAACAAAGCATTTGCAGTTGTGAGTGTAGTGTCCAGTTACTTGGTATATTTCTCACAAGTGATTACTTTAGGTAAACAATGTAAGCAAATATGCCTTAAATATGAAAATGTTCTCACAAAAAAAAAAAAAGTAGCATATATGTAAACAGTCTTTTAAGAGATAGAGACCTTCTCAACTTCTTTGAGTACATCTTCTAGTTCTTGAGGAGAGTGTTTGATTTGAAAAAGTTTGGAAGATATCTGTGATTGCTGCAATAACAGAAACATAAGGTCTGTGAAGGCAATCTCAAATACAATAACAACTTGCTTCACATACTATAACTAGAGCCTACTTTATCATAATATTAAATGATTGCTAGGAAGAATGCTTGCATGGTACAAAAAGAAAAATAAAATGAAAGTTTTAAATACTTTTCAAGGTTAAACTTAGTAACTGTTCTGAAGGTGACAATTTTATCAGCAAAGAAAATACATGCTTTAAACTACAGTAAATCCTCTTCTAAAAAAATTTCTGCTTGCACTATGTGACTAATTATCAGCATAAATGTATTTGTTAACCTTTCATACATTTTTATGTCATTAATCGATTTTAACATTACTCACATCCAAGAAGCCACAAGTGGCTAATTCAAGAACTATGCATCCAAGTGACCAGACATCACTCCGTTCATCATATCTTCCAAACATTAAGAAGAGGAGACATCAAGAATACTAGGACAGATAGCCTTGCCAATCAACCATGATAAGTGAGCTACACATCAGTAGATAGACACAGCTCAAATAATGAAATGATTTTCCCCAAACAGAATTAAATAGCCATTAATTTATTGATCCCACTAAAGACTGTCTGAAAAATGAATATTTGCCTGAGAAGCACTGGAGGGGAAATGTAAAATTGAGGACAATCTCTCAAGCAAGGATATCATCAGCCCACATACCAGCAAGCAAGAAAGACGTTCATAACCCTTCAATTAATTTTTATGTCATGTGTTGACAGAGAATTTTGTTGACTTTTTTGTACTTTCAGGAGCAGCATTTGAGATCAGGTTTTCTTAATGTTGTTATAACTGGACTCTTCAAAATGAGTTTGTTTTCTTCCATGCAAAATAATAAAGATGAAAAAGTTTGACATTTGCACTGGCTTCTCTAATAATAAAAAATAACGATTTATTGACTTATATTGCACAATTATCAATATACGAATTTTCAATTGTGTATTACTATTAACCCATTAATAGCCACAGCTTTTGTGAAAAACTGTGTTTTGAAGCTCGTCGAGCAGATTTCGGGTCACTGTTGTGGTTTTAAAAGCTCAAACTTACCACAAACCCATTGACAACTTGTACACTTGATGGCCTTTCGATCCAAATGCAAAATGGCGGCCTGAAAATCTCGGGCAGGTGCAGAAAGCAAAATTTTGAAAAGTAATGCCCCACTTACGACTTTTACTTTTCTCTCTTTCTCCTGCCTTTTTTTTTCCCCTTTCCTTGCCTGAAGTTTCTCCTCGCTTGCTGGAAATTTAGTAGGCTTCATTTTGATGTAGAGATTTTTTAGGAAACTACTCATTATTTTCAAACCACATGCTCAGAAAGGTAAGTGGGTAATGGAACAAGATTTTCGTGCAGATTTTCAGGTCAAAGTTTACATGGTTTTTTGGCTATTTCTCCAATCTCCTTCACTCTATTGCGCTCATTCTGGTATCGTTTGTAAGATGTTTTCAACCTGTTCAAGTACGTGCTCAAAGTCGTGCTCCAGGGTTTAAAGTGATGACATCACAAGGCATAGAAAGAGTGTGGGTCCACATGGGCGCTTACGGACGTCAACAGGTTAAATGTTAAAAATTCAACTCTACATAGATACTAAAAACCAAAAAAATAAACATGTTCACAAAGATATACAAAAATTAAAAAGGAATTAAAAAGCTGTTGCAAATAAAAAGTCTTAATGGCTTTCTAAAACTTGTTTAAAGATTGGGTATTTCTGATAGAGCGTGGAAGATCATTTTATAATTTAGTGCAGCTGCATTCTGGACTCTCTGTAATTTGTGTAGATTGCATTCAGGAACTCCAAATAGGAGGCTGTTACAATAGTCCAGGCAGCTAGATATAAAGGCAAGTATAAGTGTCTCTGTACATTCTTTAGATAGGCACTTTCTAATTCTTCTAATAAAACACTGCAGAACAAGTCTTGGTGACATGATCAACCATAGATAGGTTTCAGTCAAACCAGCTCCAAGGTTTTAAACAGGAGAGTGCAAAGCTATTAGTTTGCCAACTTAAAATAATGTGTTAATTTTTACTTTGGCAAGCGGCTGCTTCATGCCAATTAAAAGAAACTAATTTTTTTCCACCTTCAACATTACTTTATTCTCATGCATCCAACACCTGATTGCCTTAATACAACACAATAGCAGCAATGGCATCCAAGTGACCTGTTTCAACTGCTGGGCCGAAAGAGATGTAAAGTTGGGTATCATCTGCATAGCAGTGGAATGATAGAAGATATTTTGTGACAACATCTAGTAACAAGCTCATATAGATGGTAAACAAAGGCAGTCCTAAACAGCAGCCTAGAGGAACTCCCCAGTTTAAATCAAACTTCTCCACCAGACACCAACAAACTAATATCCTTTGACTGCACCCTGATAAATATAATTGGAACCACTTGAACACCCTAGCCCCAGGTCCTAGTGTATTGAGTGCCTCCAGCAACATATTGTGCTTGACTGTATCAAAAGCAGCACTAAGATCGAGTAGCACTGGAAGAGTTACATGTTGTTTATTCATATTGAGCAGGATATCATTCCTAACTTTCAGAAGAGCAGTTTCAGTGTTATAACACACCCATAAGCTGATTGACTGGAGCATTCAAGTATAGGCTCATCTCAACCATGTGTTCATGTATCTGATGCAAGACTGCTTTCTCAGTGAGCTTTGATAAGAAAGCCAAATTGCTTACTGGTCTGAAATTCTTGAATATGATATCAAGACCAGGCTTTTTGAATAATGGACAAATTACTAGTGCCTCCTTCCAGAACTTGGGGAGTCCAGCTTCTAATGATTTGTTATTGATTGTAGTAATGACTGGAAGAAGAGCATCATCTCTGCTGACCAAGCATGAGAGCATTACGTTGAGGAGGCAAAACATCAGTCTTGAGTTATGAATAAGTGATTTAACATTGTTCGCAGAATGGGTCTTAAATGCAGATAACTATGGAGTTGACCGAGCAGAACCATTAGCAGTAGTGGATGCCAAGGCAGGTAAATCTATAATAAGAGCATCAATTCATCTCTGGATTGTATCAACCTTTTACACAAAATACTTTCCTACTTTGTTTGTGAATGTGGGGGCATACAGATTCAGTGGTAACTCATCACCCTGCAACTGATTAAACAGGTGTTTAGTACCTTGAAACAACTTTTGCTAATAGCAGCTGTTATCCTTGATAAATTTAGTTTAAAATGCTTGTTGTGCCTTGTTGATAAGATTGTTGACAGCATTACATTAACTTTGAAGACAGCCAAGCCAGAATCAAGTTTTGATAATCTCCATCTTCTTTCAGCTTTCCATCACTCTCTCTGATTTTGTTTGTGCACCATGGAACTTGTGGACACACAACAATTGTTCGAGTCTCAACAGGGGCATGCTTGTCCAGCACAGCTCTTAGGGTTTTGTTATAGGACAAAACAAGTTCCTCTAGGTCGTCCAGTGGATTTTTTGCATAACTCAGACTTAGCCAGGTCATCTTTCAGGGAATCCATGCTAACTGATCTTATTTTCCCATACAAGAGAGTACTGGTGGAGAAAGAAAGCTTGACTGAATGAAGATGACAGCACTTGTGCATGATCAGAGAAGTAGCTGTGGACTCGAGCTGTGGATCTTACAATCTGGTTGGACTGGCAGGTGATGATTAAGTCTAGGGCAGGACCACGAATATGGGTTGGGCCCACCACATGCTGTTGTAGGCAGGAGGATTCCAGCAGATCTTGAAATTTGGTTGAGTCACTACTGCTAGGTACATCTACATGGATATCAAATTCACCAATGGTGAATTTAATTTCCATGTAATTTGGTCGAGTCACTACTGCTAGGTACATCTACATGGATATTAAATTCACCAATGGTGAATTTAATTTCCTTGTAATTTGGTCAAGTCACTACTGCTAGGTACATCTACATGGATATTAAATTCACCAATGAATGATCACCAGCTGTTCTTTACAGAGATTTACCATTTCTAGATGGTCAGTAAAATCATTAAACAACATGGTCATGGGGATCCTGTGATCATCAGAGTCAGACTGTGGTCCATAATACTATAACTGAGATCGTAGGAAGAAGCCAGCTAGATAATCATCTCTGAAAACTCAACTGACATTTTAGCACCACCACCCACCTTCTTGACCATTAGCGAGTCCCTGAACAATAGAGCTGTACTACCAGCTTGACAACAATCGTATACATGATCCAATAGCTTAATATATCCATCTGGACAAAGTTCTGCTCAAACTGCATCATCACAACTTAACCAAGCCTCTGTCAGTGACTAGGTCAGCTTTACACTCACAAATATAATCACAAATATAATCAACTCCAATGGCTTTGCTTCTTTCCAATGGAAATAACCAGAGGAAAAATATCAACCAAAATGAGGGTTATAGTGTTATAACTGTCTCGTGATTTTTCACCATGTGATGTGAAGTGGCCGATAGACTAACCAGAAAAATTATGGGTGGGTTATGACAAGAAATATTTTTGAGATTTCTGAAAAGGATACGGCTTCTCTAGTACCTCCGGTGCCATCCAGTTCATTGTTCCTAAATAAGAATAACTGCTTAGTAAGCACTGCTTTTTTATCTTCACCAGAGACGCCAGAGAAATTTGAAATGATGGGAAATGATGTATAATAACTATTTAACAAGAGGCTGTAAACTAAATAAATGTGAATATTCCATCATTTGATTTGTGAAGCTTTTACCATCCACAACAAATCAATACAAATAATTCCCTATCAGCTACTGTTTGGAAACAGAGATAATGCACCAAAGGATATTAATTACTGCCCCCAAAACATTGTTAAACACACAGAAGCAATATTATTCAAGAAAGATCAAAGGCAATTTTATCATCACAAATAATCACTGATAATGAATTCTTATAAATAGTTGTTGAAAAACTATCAAATTCTAATATATAACTTTATAAAAGATAATTAGGGACATGACACACACCTACTGTAGTTCGTGTGCGAGTCCTTGCATCATCCATAATGGTTGAAACACCAAAATCACCTGTTTTCCATAACATATTAATTATAGCTTAGTCATCTTGATACAAAAATCAGCAAATCTAAGTTCCAAAAAAAGGTAGTTTTAAGGTTACTTCCCACCTTTGCAGTTGTTCTTCAGGAAAAAATTTGAACACGCACTATTTTCAAGAAAATCCTAACAAACCACACATCAATAGGAAGCTAATAATAAAATATAGTTTTAGGAAGTGTCAGGAGCCGGTAAAACATGAAACAACCAAGGGGTTCTTCTGCTGAATTTATTGGGCAATGGATCCTACAGCATGAACAAAATGGCTGCTCAGTCTTATTCACAAGACATCAATCAACAAAAGACTGTCTGGCTTTTCCGATATTCTGATTGGTTGTCTAGATATCCACATTAAAAGTTAGAGTAGCACAAAATACGTGAGATGTGTAGCATAAATAGATGCCACCTGAAAAATATTTTAAATATCAACCCTTGAATGTTTTGGCTAAATCTCACGAAAATCAATTGAATCTACATACCCTATAAATTTGTTCAAAGTGGATGTATTTCTCTCAAAATCAAATAAATTGACAGACAGCTTTGAAAATAATGATTTGAGGTGATTCAAATGTTTTTTATCAAGGCTGGTACTTGCATAAATAAAAGGAAACAAATTGAAAAATTATGGTTTAACGGTGACTCCTTTGTTCAAAATCTGGATGCCAATGTGGAGTGGAGTACCAGTCGCTTTTAACAAGGACTTTTTTTTCTTTTCTGGTCAGAATGATAATCTTCTTTCTTCTTTGGGTCTGTTTCCCCCCCCCCCCCCCTTTTTTGTCCCTTTTTTTTTCAGCTTTTGATTTTTCTATGAGCAAAAATTTTTCCACAAGCAAAAAGCTTCCACATGTGAGTTTTGTCAAGTGCAGGATGTAAACAAAATATGCAAATAATATGAAGAGGAGCAGCTGCTGTGAAAATTCCCCCAGGGGACTCACTCAGATACAAGATTATGACACCTTCCTGATTCTAATAACTTGGATGCTTTTGCAAATTTTATAATTTCCTTTTTCTGGAGTTATGTTGGGTAAATTGTTCGACTTCAGTTTAGTCAAATAAAAGAAAAAATTCTTTTTTTCGCTATCTGAAGGTGGGAAATAACCTTGAGAATAAAGATAAGCAAAACAATGAGACCATTGGCCCTCACTTAGCATTTGTCTGAACTTATCAACTCAGGTGTTATTCTATCTAGGTTGGGGCAATCAACTAACTATTTATTCATGTAGATAACACTGGAAATCAAATTATAACATGTAACTGTTTGGAGCTTTTTTCACATGTACAATATTATCTTGCCAAACTTTCCTTTTTTCACTCAAAAATGATCATATCATTATGATAAATATGTCATCATTATGATTATTATTATAATTATCAAATAATTATCACCATAATTATTAAATCCAAGTAACGTATTTTTACGTTGGTTGTTATTCTTACCCTTACATCATATTCTAAAAGGTCAAATACAATATTGACACCCCGATCCTCAAAAAGCAGGAGTCCACAAATCAAAGACCAAAATCTTAAACCTCTTTGTATTTTTCAAAGCTGGACTTGGTGGTGAAAAAATTCAAAAGGGAATCTACTTCTTACAGTTTCTAGGTCTTGATGTAGGTTTAGATCTTAGGGTGTGCACAGAAGAAGAACTTTACAGATAGTATCATTAACATCAGATCAATGACTTACCAACTGAAATGCTTCCATCCTCAGCAAGAAAAATGTTACTTGGCTTTAGATCCCTGCCCATGGGAGAAAAACAAATTTTTATTACACGATGTCTAATACTATCAGCCTTAAATGAATCTTGAAACTTGAAACAATTATTTTTTGGATACATTTTAACAGGTCCTTCTTACAATTTACTGGCAGAAATAGTTCCTAGTAAAAAAAGTTTATCATCCAATAGAAAATTTGAAAACAACATCATTCAACAATGAGTAGGGTACCTGTGAATCATACTCTTGGTATGAACCCAGGTCAGTGCATCAACCATTTGACCAAACCACTTTTTTATAACCTGAAAACACATTAGGTACAGCAAGAATAAAAACAACATGAGATTCACTTCAGATTATTCAGTTTATAATAAGAGGGCAGAAGACATTTTCCTTTTAACTTAGCAGAAAGGAATTGAAAAGATAGATTCCTGCCAATTTCAAATCCAGTTCATCACATTGTAAATATGGGGTAAAAACACTGAACTCTCAACCTGTTTTTTGATCACTGATGTTAGCATGAGTATGGTGTCACTTAATATATGTAACTATTAAAACTGCAGGTTAAATGATATGAAAACCAGTTGTGCGAAAAATCATATGCTAACCATTGGTATTTTGTCTTGCTGGTCCAGGATATACTTTCACAATGGGTAACCCAAAGAAGAATGAATCCTAGTCTACAGCCACCACAACTGGTAATCATAACAATCAGACTTGCACAGAAAATATTTCAATCTACATTTAGGGGATCCATGAAGTGGGAAGGAGTCCATGGGACTCATTCAAAGACAAGTCTTTAAGGAAGTTGATGGACTCAAAGCCTCTATGTTCAGTATCTTCAGGATAACTTAAGACGGTTCTGTTTCATTAAATACATAAAATAAAGTATCACAGTAACAAGACTAAGGAGAAATCTCTGCCTGTGGATTTTGTGCTTCATCAACAGCTGGGATCAGGGTTTTTTATCACTTCCAAGATATAGTTTCACTCACAAGTTCTGGTATGGACTCTCCTTTAGCTCGTTTTTGCTTCAGGGCCCTATCTAAGTCACCTTCACAAATTCAATGAGACAAAGTAATCATTAAACATAAATGGCTTAATTAAGATAAATTTGTGAATATATGACTTGCAAATGGCTCATCAACAACAGAAAAATTTAAATCAGACAGCTCACCCATCTTGTAAAAATCCATCACAATACATACAAACATGGCTGCCTCCTGAAAAATGTTTACAAATGCAATGAGCTCAATACAATTTTGAAACCAACTGTACTTGCTATAGGTTAGGAACACACATATGGTGATAAATCCGATATGCAAGAGTGTAGATCGTAAACGACATAGCATATCCAGATATGTTGAATAAATAGGCTATCACAAGCCACTATCAATGCTAAGTAGAAAACACCTTTATTAAGCAGACAATAGAGTTAGTGGTGCAACTGGTAAATAAAGGTTTCACTGTATGCATTGTTCCTGGAAAACTCATAAGACACAGGAGGGCCTGGCTATACAATTACAGAATGATATAGAGATGGTATTGTTGACAGTGAAATTTCTTAACACGCCGTACCTGAAAGATACATTATTGAAATTCATGAAATTAGCATGTACCTCTTTATCCCATGTTACAAAAAACTCTTTGTATCCACAGATATATGGGTGCTTGTGTGGATGTTGAAGTTCTTGTAAGGCCACAGCCTGTCACAGAAACAAATGCATGTTTCAATCCCTACCTATTCAAGTTACTAACCTACATGCAAAGTTCTTTTTTAAAACACTGGTTTATTCTACATGTACAGCTTTGTTCTTCCCACTGAATTTTTTTCCACATTCAGTCCCTTAATCTCCCCTCCCCCTCTCCTTTCAACCTCACTTCTCTCCCTACTCTGACCTAAAGAGGAATTTTTTGTTAAACCCCTTGCCCTTCCCATTAGGATTTCTCTCTAATAGGATAATTTTGTTTTCTGGAAATGCACAAGAGATAATTCAGTTCTTCATCTCAGGGATACAGCCAAACTTTACCTCATGAAATGCTTTATTTGCCTCTCCTTCATCATTGCATTCAACCTATCAAAATTAATGACAATAGAGAAAAAAACCTGGCAACTGACTTCTCAAGCATCTAAGGAACAGTTATCTTTAAAATCAAGTCTTAAGTTTAATATTGATTAATCCGGAATTTGTTTTAAATAAAGGAGGTGCCACCAATGCTGAGGTTGAGTAATTGTCTGGAGTGAATCTTTTCATTCTTTTTTGTCAAGATGTCAACGAATACAAGAGAGTGCTGATGACAAAAGTTCCTAGACTACTGTTTATCCATTTTAAGCTACATCAAAGAAATTCCCCTCAGTAGGTTCATCACAAGATTGCTTTAACCCTAATTTTCTGTTTCTGTTCCCTTTAAATGTTTCAAAGATTGTTTTATGATTGAGCAACACAAGATTTCAAGAAGCAGAAAGATCAGAAGTGGCTCAGTTGTTCATAGCTCATGTGCCACTTTTTTTGTTCACACCATACTCTCGCATCATCTGCAATGCAGAAGGGAAGAATATTTAATTGTTACAAGGACTGTTGTGCCTGCCCACTTGATGGCATTCAATAACAAACAAATTCTTTGAGGATCAGCTCCAAATTAACATTATAAAAACGTCTAAAAAATTTGTGTTTCAACTTAAATGTAAATTCAGGTTCAAAAGGCTTTACCTGTTGTTTTAACAAGTCTAACTTTCTTTTTTATTCTATTTACACATTATTCTTTAGCATAACAACATGTTCTACTCGTCTACTCATCACGAGAACTTTGTTTGAATTATTTCCTGATGTTAAACATTTCTTCCATCTAATTCCATTTCTTCAGTACAGCATATATCAGTAAACTACTTGGTTCATTGCAAATGGAAATAGTTGCTTTGAAAAATGCTGCAACTAATTAAAACGACTACCGTGGAATGTATGTGACATTTTAGCAACTCCACAAATCTAAGCTTACACGGCTATTGCAGTTTGAGCTGCTGCTTAGCACGCTAGTTGGATTTCGCTTCTTAGGCCGAATAAAGCTTAACGAAGAAAAACAATTTGCAGGCTGGATCAATGAAACTTGTTTCGCCCTTGCTATTAAATGTAATCAATGAACTAGTAGGTCTGGTTAAAAAGTCAATTCACCTTCTTCAAAACATACAGGACTTTATCGTGCTTGTTTTCTGCCAAAAACACAGACCCCTGCGCTCCCTTTCCAAGCCTCTGATGCAGCTAGAGAGGAAACATGTTTAGATCATTGCAAGCTATGTTACAGTCTGCGAAGATCGCTAAAAGAACTCTCTGAAAATTTACCTTGTAGCCATCCATGCCGAGATTGACAATTCAGAATCACTGATGTGTGGCGGTCACTAGGTTTCTTAAAATTGCATAAATTATGCCAAATTTATTTACTTATCAACAATAAATTAATGGTCAAACTTCCATGACTTCTTAGTCCTCCAGCACTTGAATAATTTCTCCAGTTACGAGGTTGTTTGCTCTCGATGGTCAATCAGTCTCTGCTTTATAAGCAAGTGCAGAATAGTAGGAGTACAAGGACTGTATGAGTCCAGGCGAGTTTTTTACTCCTCCAGCCCTCCCTTCACCGCTAATTCAACAAAGTTACATGTAGCCCATGATTCTTCTCGACCTACCTGAGGAAAAAAGCACGGCCACAATGCACCTTGTAGGCTGTTTCCATCGCCAAAACTTCAAAGCTGGACTTGCATGTTTTGAGAGCAAAAAGTTGGTAATAAGGGGTGTAGGGATGGTGCTGGTGGGGCAATGACATCACTTGTCCCCAATCTCTAACTCGGAGTTTTAGGAAGGAAGTTATTATGAAGCATAATGAATGCGGAGGTCCGAATATTGCATGAGGTCTGTATTTCATTTGCATCGATCTTTTCAATTTATCTACAATGTTTACATCCTTAATTGCATTTGTAACGTTTCTGGAAACTTTTACTGCATAATTAAACCACCTTTACGTCAAAAGAACTTGACTTTTGTTGCACTGAATGAATCTCGTCATTCATGAGATGTTTTGTTTCGCAATGCATACAATCTTACATTTGTGATCTGTGGCCAATCTTTTTGACAGGGGACACTTGAGAAATGCACGCATGATCACGGGAAAAAGGATTGGAAGCGGCGATATTTTGTATTCAAGCACATATTGGCAAGTAACATCAGAAGCTTGGAGTTCTATTCTGTTGGTAACAGTAAGAACTGGCGGACTGCAGAACCTAAAGGAGTGTTAGCTCTATATCCCGGGTATGAAATCATAAAAGTTCACGAACCAAAGCGTCATTTTGTCTTTGAAATTAAAACAATTGATCATACTTATCGTTTGGCGGCTCATTCTGAAGATGAACTTAATCAGTGGATTGTTGTCTTGGAGAGAGAGAATGTTGGTGAGTGAATAGATGACATACCTAATGACATTTGCTCATATTCATGACTGCAGTCTGAGATCATGAATAATTAACAAATCAAACACATTGATTTAATTTTAAGAGTAGAAATGAGGAGTAGAAGGCATGAAAGGGTAAATTAAACAATATTGACTTGTGAATGTTGTAAGGATTTAAAGTGCACCTAAACCCAAAATTTTTTTTCGCTCAACGAAATAAGCTTATTTTTTGGAGTATTTCTGTGCAAAAATTTTTTAATTTGCTCAAATCTGTAATTTTCTATGCCCAGTCAAAATACAGAAAATCGGCCGCCATCTTGCCCCACGACCGAGTTTAAAGAAGAATGGTTCTAGCGGGTAATGTGACGTCAAATCGAGAACACGAAAGTCTGCATCTCACACATTTTCACTTGTTTGGGAAGGTTGTCGTCGATATTGTCCGAAATATGCCGACTAGGTGTGTTGTATGAAGAATGTATGAAGCGCGATACCCTCTTGCAAATTTCGCACGTTGCTACATCCTTCTACAACACACTTAGTCGGCATATTTTCGGACAATTATCGACTACAACCTTCCCAAATAAGTGAAAATGTGTGAAATGCAGACTTTCGTGTTCTCGATTTGACGTCACATTACCCACTAGAGCCATTCCTCTTTAAACTCGGTCGTGGGGCAAGATGGCGGCCGATTTTCCGTATTTTGACTGGGCATAGAAAATTGAAGATTTGAGCAAATAAGAAAATTTTTGCGCAGAAATACTCAAAAAAATAAGCTTACTTCGTTGAGCAAAAAAAAATTTTTGGGTGTAGGTGCACTTTAAGGTCAGTACATAGTAACTGTGGAGTCAGAGCCATACCTTAAGGTGGCTCGTACCAGTTTCCTCGCCTGGGGAACAGGTCACTCTTGCGTGATGTGCGCGAGAGAAACGTGCGAAAGAAGCACGAGATCAAAAGATGAAAATTTGGCGGCGCGTGGAATTTTTTCTACTTTTGTGAGAAGTTTACCTAAGAGCTTGTATTTGATGTGATGAGCGGCCACTGTGAATGCAGGAGATAGAAATTAAGATAACGAAGACGATTTTCGGAGAAGTAAAGGTTGCTTCACTTCACATTTAAAAGAAATATTCAACCGATATGAAATCTTGCGACGGCGAAAAAAGAAGAACCCGAGTGAAGGATAATCTACCTGAAGTGGAAGAAGACTTTGAAACTTCAAGGAAAATAATATGATATAGCCAGAATTCATGTGTAGGATTTTTAAGATGAGCTCGGGAGGCTGTCTTTGACGGCCGTTTAATGATTTTCTTAGCAGTAAACGTCTGTAAACATCAGATCGTAGGTGCTCGTGTGAGCACACGCAATTGTCAGCGGTAGCTAAAACAGATCATGAGCAAATGTCGATCTTATAGAATCCAGATTTTTAAATGCATGAGAACGTGCGTGGAAATTGCTAAACTCACGAAAGCTATTGCATGAAGACAAGTCCGGTGACCCCTTCTTTTTATTGTTCCAATATGATAATAATGTCGAAAGGAATCATCAGAAAAAAAACTAGAAAATTCTACAGAAGGAAATTTGCGATGTGTGAAAATTACCCTTTTTGTAGATTTTCTGAAATTCCGCTCTGTATAATTTTTTTAAAAATCTTTGTGCATTTTCGTTTTCAAGTCCCAAAAGCAATCACTGAAAAAAATCAAGGGGTCACCGGGTTAGTTTTCGAATTATTTAAGCGACAAGCTAAAAAATGCGTCTGAATAAGCCTATGAAAGCATTGCCATGGAAACTGTTAGTAACGAAATGACACTTATTTTTGGATAACCAATGCTTATGTAATTCAACCCCGTAAAAGTGTTCAACTGGCCTTGGTCAGTCTTTCTGTTGTATTCTTTCAAAGTTACAAACCATCAAAAAGATGAAAACCGGTATGAGCCACCTTAAGGTATCATGGAAAGCTGGACTTCTAATCAGGGGGCTTTTCAGACAGGGGAGGGGATTACTTAAGAGGGGTCTCTTACAGAACACACAGTCAGTGATTGCTCTCCATTGGAACTATAATAAAACATGCCTAAGAGGAAGCATGTACAGAAAGATGTCCAGAATTTCAAATGGAGAGAATGATACTCATCTTTGTGTGTTTTTAAAGTGCCTATAACCTCAAAAAAATTTTTTGGCCATGTTAAATCTCTCTATTGCACTGAGCAAAATGCCGCAAAAATTTTTGTGTTTGGTTAAAACCATGATTTTTTATGTATTTTCAAAGTCAGGTTTATTTTTGGAATGACCAAGTGAACCAGAGACTGGGGCTAGTGACGTCATTCCAGGCCATCGGCAGTGGTGCTCTGATCCAATCTCAGTCAATGTTATACATTCTCAACGAGATGAAACCTTTGCAAAAGCCTGATCTGGTAAATTCTTCTCACCTTTCTCTTACTTTGCTCGCTTTCAGCTGATTTCGTTTCCTCAACATTCCACACGTGAACAGTCGGAATGACGCAGATTCCAACTCCATCTTTTCGCAACCTTCGTTGCATAGTCTTGCTAGTCAGAGCAGAAAACATGACTGAATGGTTATCTTCTCGGAAGTGGTTGTAACACACAGCCGAGTATTTTGTGGGCTTCCAATGTGCATGCTTCAATTGCACAAAGTCAACCCACTTCTTTCTTCTCTTTTTTTTCTCCGGGTCATCTTCCCCATAAAAAGGTATCAGATGAAATGCTATTCTTTTTTCTTTGTTGGGAGTGTTGCTACACCGGAAAACAATGCACTTATCAGGCATATCTGCCAAGATACTTCATCCAGTCCTTGAAACAAACTCGTTGGAATGCCTGGAATGACGTCACAAACTGTGCTCGACCCAGACCCATCTTGATAATTCCGTGCCTCAGTCGTGTTTGAACAAATGTGATTTTCCATGACTTTGAAAATTCATAAAAAATTGTGGTTTTAACCAAACACAAAAATTTTTTGTGGCATTTTTCTCAGTGCAATAGAAGATTTAATATGGCCAAAAAACATTTTTGGGGTTATAGGCACTTTAAGTTAGCCAGTAACAGTATAATGTGATACAATGATTTTAAGAAAATCTTTCCTTTGTGGTTTTTTGGCTTTGGGTGAAAAAAGGCTGAGAAAGAAAGATCTCTAAGTTGTTTCCCTGAAAGGATACATACTGAAGGAGACTGAGGGTAATCATGACTGGACATTTCTGACCTTCTGAAGTTCTTTAAATGTAACCATAAGCTTCCTGCAGACCTTCCTTGCTACTTGTTAACAAACTTCAGGTGTAGGTTTCCAGGTATCACCACAGAGACACATTGTTGCTACCTACCTACATACATCAACTTTAAATACACAATGAATGATAAAAGCTAAACGCTTATGGGTTCATGTGTTTAGTTGTCTAATCAAATGAATAGGAAACTTAATAAATAGCTTAAGGCTCATAACAAATACTCAATGAATGCTATCCTATAGTATAAATCGACTCTTGACAAAAGAATATCTAAAATCTCATGTAAATGTAGCTCAGCTGAAATTGTTGAAAATAAGTTCAAAACTCCCTGCTACAAAGATTCAAGGAATCCTTTTAAGAACAAAGTTATGGTTTTTTATTAAGTGTATTCTTGATTTCCTGAACAGTCAATTCATTCTATGTGGATCCTGAAACCACAGACCAGATGTTAAAGCTGGGAGCAACTGGCAAATGTCATCTCCATGTAGCAAACAGTGAGCTACGACTTCTCTGTGCAAAAGATGGAAGACTGCTTGTGGCATGGCCTTTCACATGTTTGCGGCGATACATGAGTGCAAGAGGAAAGTTCATAGTCGAGGCTGGGCGAAGAGCTCCCACTGGAGAAGGAAAGTTTGCATTTTTTACTCCTCAATATGACGAGATTTATAAGCTCTTGGACAACGTTGTGAAGTCCAGAGCAGGCCATAAACCTTCCCATGAAACACTGAAGAAGACACATCCTGTGCCAAACGATAGTGGATCGCCAACTTGTAAAGAGACTGTAGATGATGGGTATGACCAGCTGTCATGCATCCCTGTGACTACATCAAGTAACACAAATTCATTAAAAGACACATATGCTGCTCCCTATGGGCATCTGCCATCACGTGATATGACAAGAACAGGTCCAGTGCATGGTGGTCAAGTTGCATCTCAAGCTGCATCCTCAGATGAGAATCGGTATAACACACAGAGTCAACCAATGCATGGATCTGAGAAACAAAGGATCAGCCAACATGACAAAAAACCTGTTAGTGCAAACGAGTACAATGCTCTTGATCAGCGCCCTGCTTTTCCTCATCAAGGACAGGATATGTACAGTGTCCTTCGACAGGGTCCCAATCCTCAAACAGGTACACATCAGAAAGAGACAGATGATGTTTACAATGTGATTGGAGAGACTTTGCACTCTGTGCCACATGCTAGTATCCAGGAAAGTGAGGATGTGTACGACACCTTGTCCTCTCCAAAAAGAAACATATTGCCATCAAGCACATCAGCTCCTGAGGAAACATACAATGCTCTGGATCATGGCTCACCAGTATTGCCTCCTCGCAAAGGAAATTTTAATAGTCAAGCATCTGTCAGATCACCAAAGTTGGCTGTCAGGAAGCTTTTTGACTCAACACCAGATGAAATTGATAATATGTACAACACACTAAATACACAAAGACATCCACCACTTCCTGTAAGAAAAACACCTGAGCAGTCAATGCTTCAGAAATCCCAACCAGAAGATGAAGTGTACAACATGCTGGATAGTGCTTCAAAAGTGAGACCACTAGCACCTCCTAGAAGGACGTCTGAACAGCTGACGTATGAAACCAACATGTACAATACATTGGATTCGTCTAGTCTGGGAAATTCTGCACTGCATACAACACAACAAGGCAGTGATGAAATGTATAATACACTTAATGTAGCAAGAGGAGGTACATCTCCAATTCCAAATCGACCGAAAAGTTGGACTGCATCATCAGGCATAGGTGATGAGATGTATAATACACTGGGCAATAAAACTATGGCCTCTATTTCCCCCAGAGATGATGACAACATGTATGATACACTTGATAAAACAAGAGGTAAACCTAGTCCAAGTGTGCCTGTTCCAACTCAAAGATCATTTCTCACTACCAGTAACCCTGCCAGAAAAGATACCTTAGGGTTGAAAGGCAACTCTACTTCCTTGTATCATTCAACACGCTGTCCCTTAGATGTCTCATCATCGCCAGCAAAGACTCCTCAATTCACATCTTCCTTGGATGACCCCGACTCTTATGCAAGCATCAGTTATTCAGCTCTGTTGTCCCCTAAAGGAACACAGAAAAATCCTCCAATCCCAGTGAAAAGATCAAGTCCTTGCAAGACTAGAAAAACTAGTGCCCCTGATGTTTTGTCATTTTCAGGACATACTGGTCTGAAGGATGTTAGGAAGCAAGGGAAAGGAAATGTTTCAAATTTGAAGGCTTCCCTGGAAGCAGGAGGTTTAGATTTGACCAAACAACCAAGGAAACCCAAAATGCTCTCCAGAGAAGGAAGTGATGATTTGTCTCCATATGAAGAGAATGCAGAGCAAAGAGGCAGTGAGGTCTTGGCAGAAAATGCTTCTGTTGGTGGGACTTTACCCAACAAACCTGGAAGGTCATTATCATCACTGTCTGATCACGGGGAGGATATTTATGACAAATTACAACACACAGCACAGGTCAAACCCAAGTCTTCACAAATCACCAAAGCTAAAAAAAGTCCAAAGAAACATTAAGTATTTGTAGTTGTTGGTAAATAGTTAGGCTCTCTTGCTAGAGCCAAAAGCATTTCACAACTATGTAGACTGAGAACTTGCAAAATGCAAATTCAGTTATCTGTTGGAACTTACAAGATGCCCAGTATGCTATTTTGTTATCAGTGCTATTGTTTTTTTTATAGATAGATATGATAGATATGTTTACAATCAACACTTTTGCAGGCAGAGCTGAAATACAGTGTGGGTCAGAAAATTATACACACAATATACTGGTAACAATGATATAAATAACACTGATAATATTTCAGCAATTTCTCATGTGTGAATAATATAAATAACCCTTAATAAATAATATTTCAACTGCATGTACAACAATTTCATTACATTAAAAAATTAATCATAAATATGCCCTCAAAGGTTATTCCTTATGGGGAAGAATTATTAGTACAGAAAGCTGTGAATCTATCTGTCCTAACTCTGGGTCTCTCTACAAAGAGGCAATCCCCTGAGCAAAGATTGTAACCATGAGGAACTACTTCCTCCATGCAAAGAGACCCTAAAAGTTCAGTATTAGGAAGGTCCTTGACAAACCTGATGCAGGCAAGATCCCTGTGCTGACTTAGGTAAGGAAGGCAGACAAAGCTAAGGATTCCTCATAACCATTATCTGGAAAGATAGTCCACAATGCCCTCCTCTGAACAGCTTCAATAAGATCAGATAGATAGTCAGGTAGAGCTGCCCACACAGGTGAGGCATATTCAACAATAGATCTGATTAATGAGCAATATATCTGCACTAGGTCAGTATGATGGAGCCCTGACTTCTTAAATTTAAGGCCTACAGCCTCTTATTAGCCCCTCTAACAATATACTCAACATGCTTGGTTCCACTTGAGGTCATTGGGTATATATATATTATATATTTTGCACCAATTTGTTTTGATAGAGGAAAAGATTAATTTGATTTTATAAATATTTGTAATGATGACTTGTTTTGAATAGTACTGGAATGCTTGAATTCACATGGGTGCCATGCCCTCCTCTAAAATTTATTTTTATCAATCATTTACGAGCCATCTCAACAAAATTGCCTAAGCGTTATTCTCATTTCCTATTTTACTTGACACTAACTTCACATGGTGTACTGAAAAGGAGATCCCGCAACTTTACAGGCCAGTGAGGTATGGGGCCTTTTGCAAAATACTGGTTAAGTTTAAGATCAACTTCTGACTGATTAGGCTCCATGTTCAGGTGTAGCCAGCCAACTAGAGGTAGTTTCTCCAATATTTCAACATCTCTGCATTCATTACTGACTCACTAGTGGGATATAGTTAGAGGGATCCCTTTTCTTTTTCCATTTAATTTGGTTGAAACTCTTTCAAAGATGTGACTGAACAGATAGGGTCCAGTCACAAAATTTTGAAATAATTTCAGGTTTAATCTTTAAATACTTCCACGAATGCAGATATTTGCCTGTTACTGAATTGTTAAAGACATGGAGAAAAATGTTTTTTTCATTTTTTATTGTTTTGTTACATTAATAATTTTATATTACTACAATATTAGACTGAAAATCAAAAAAAATGGAACAAAACAGTAGATTATTGCTGAAATTTCGGTAGTTTCAGGTAACAGATATGTTGAGCAAAAATTATAAAACCATGAAAACTATTTTTTCTTGAAAGAATGCACATACTTATTCATAATTATCTTGTTTCATAATACTTGGTTAGAAAATTTGAAAAGGCCAAAGGCTTTTCCAAGAGAGGGAAAAATATCATACTATTGTCAAATATATTTTAGTACAAACTATCTCATCACAAACAATCAATGAACAATGATAGGGTGAAAAATTGTTTCTAGATTTACAATAAAAGTAAGAAATTTGAGTATATTAGAATTACTTTCAAGTGGAGATTTATTTCAAAACAACATATTTTCACATAAAAGTAACGGCACAACATCTTCAACTAGAATCATAAATATATAAATAAAATTTGTTTTGAATACTTCTAAGAAGAAAAACCAGAGGCTCAGGGTAAAATATCTTTTGATTTGTTCTGGCTTTTTTCTAAATTATTTAGCATATCATGTATTGACACATTCAAAGGAACTTAATATACAAATTACCAACCAAATCTTCCTTGAGGCCCAAGAGATAAGGTTTCATAAATCCTTCTTTGGTAAGAGCTCATGGTAAGGTTAACCACTAATTTGACAAGTATCTTGTAGCACAAAGTTGCAGTGACTTTAGATTTAGGTATCTATAGAATTTAATTTGTTAACTAAGAGAGCAAAATCTATTTTTGATAATAAAGTAAATGAACTCTTTGTTAGTGTTTTCCTGAGATAACCTAGATAAGGCGTGGCTTACACTTACAAGATAAGCATAAGAATCTGAAACTGACTAACCTAGATAAGGCGTGGCTTACACTTACAAGATAAGCATAAGAATCTGAAACTGACTAACCTAGATAAGGCGTGGCTAACACTTACAAGATAAGCATAAGAATCTGAAACTGACTAACCTAGATAAGGCATGACTTACACTTACAAGATAAGCATAAGAATCTGAAACTGACTTATGTGGAAACACACAAGAACCAAAGGAGTGAAACATTTGGCATATGTATAAACATAACTGCCATGACAGATACAATGATTGTGTATAAACTGAATCCATTAGTCTAAGCTTCATAATTTTTTATATTTCCTGAAAAAAAAAAAAGAAAGAAAAAGCATCTCCTAATGATGTATTAGGGCCAATTACAAAATAGGAATCAAACTGGTTGGCTAAACTAGACCATTTGGCTAAACTAGACCATTTGGCTAAACTAGACCGGTTGGCTAAACTAGACCGCTTGGCTAAACTAGACCGGTTGGCTAAACTAGACCGGTTGGCTTAACTAGACCGGTTGGCTAAACTAGACCGGTTGGCTAAACTAGACCGGTTGGCTAAACTAGACCCGTTTGCTAAACTAGACCGGTTGGCTAAACTAGACCGATTGGCTAAACTAGACCGGTTGGCTAAACTAGACCGGTTGGCTAAACTAGACCGGTTCTCTGAGGTGACCAGTAAGTAGACCACTTAACTTTACTTGGAAATTTGATTTCCTCTTGATGCAGCTCACAACAAAATAATACAGTTTATGGTTATTTTTTCTTCCCACCCTCTTAATGCAGACACTTCTAATTTATTAATATCCCTTTTTGCAAAAAAAGAAAAGGAACTATGAATAGTCCTTTAATAAGAGCTAACCCTTTATTTAAATTCCGTTTCATGGAATATGGAAAAAAAATACCGTACTAGACAAAACTGGCTCCATTATTACTGTATGAAATGATTGTATATCATGTAATGTTAGAAGAACAATTACATCATAATCTAAAAACTAAGATGTTCCATCACACATGGTACTCTGGTGACATGTCACTTTTCTTGTTGAGTAAGGTGTGAAACTTCTGTTAATGTCCTCTCCAATGCCTCTACCTGACCCATGTATGAGCCTTTCTTTTCAGGCAATACAGGCAGATTAACAACACGCTCAGCTCTTTCTCCTTGATGGTCTGATTGGTTAACAAGGCTTGTTTGTGCCCAGGAAACTCTTTCAGTGCAAGGTTTTTGTGGAGGGATCATGGCGATGAATGCATCTTCATAGTCTTTATGCTCAGTATCTGCTGCAAAAGCTGCAAAGTGGGTGACTTTTGGTGGTGACCCTTCCAAGATTCTATCAGAGCTCTTACTTTGATGTCTTGTAAGAGTCACTGCACTATCTGAGGCTCTGTCTGCTGGATTTTTGTTCTTTGTCTTTTTACTAAGATCCACAGTAGCATAGAGAGCTGGCAAAACCTCAATACTAGAGGAATGTGCTGCATTCATGTATAAAAAGTTTGGAGAGCCAACTACAGAAATAGGTTTGTCACTACGTGAAAAGCTTTGTCTTCTCTCAGAATGATCATCAGATGCCACTTGCTGTGCTGACCTTGGTACACTGGGTGGTTTTTCATTTGTTGGAGTTGGCCTGGATTCTTTTGAATGCTCATTACCATTTGTTAATTCATTCTTCTTTCTGGGTAAAGTGGGTGCCATTTTTGCCCCATGTGATTTCTGGCCAGCAGATGGCTGCTCCTGCATCAAATGTCCTTGTTCCATTTGAGATCTTGTGTCCTGTAAACACCACAAGATGTATCATGGAGTCAGGCCTGTCTGGCAAGCAGAACAAGGTATAAAACATCTTGTAAGTTAAAAAAAAAAAACAAAAACAGCTTTTTGTTTCACTCACGTCCACAAAGCAAACAAGTATGATGGTACCATGACCACTTAGTTTGAAGTTTTAACACTAACCAATAGCCTATAGGAATTTAAGGAATTTAATTTGTTTGCCATGGGAATGGCAGGAGAAAGGAACAGAACTTTCGTCCCCATTGACACCTAACCCCTTTGTACCCACCATCCCACCCCGGGGAGGACATCCACCACACAGTAATCACATGCATGGGAAATTAATATCTCCTACCCCTAACCCTGCAGGAGACAGGACCTACAGTTTTATTTGTCCTTATCCGAGAAGACTAGAATATCTATCCATTTCTTGATATTATAGTAAGGTAGCAAATTCTACTCGGTTATTTTAAGACCACGAGCATTGGTCCGGCTGGGGCTCGAACCCTCGACCTCCCACACAACACAACCCGGCGCTCTAACCAATTGAGCTAACCAGGTGTGGTTGCAGAAATCTATGGAATGACCTGGCTCTACTTATCACCACTTAATGTTTCTTTTACCTTGAGCTACGCATTACCATTTCTCTCTGTTTTCATCCTTATGATTGTTTTTTAGAAGAATAATTAAATTTCCACCAACTTAAAGTCCCCCATTTTTCCAAGATACAATGGTGGGTAGCTTTTGTTACAAAGGATGTCAAACATATTTATGTCTATTAAGAGGAATACAACCCATCCTTGTAAAAATAACAAAGAAAGCTGAATTACTATTATACAGCATTTTTGAGGTCCCTCACCAGTGACTGAGAAAAGTTACGGCTTGAAGTACTTGGTGAGCGAGCTAATGTGTCATAGCTTCCTTCCTGTATAGTGTTTTCTGTCTGCACCGAGCTAAGTGTGTTGTACTGGTCCCTCACGTAGGTTGAATTGGATGTGTGGGAACCCCAGCTTGGAAGCCTCTCCAGACGACTGTAGCTTAGAGCAGATTCTGAGACCATCGAGAAGCTGCCAAGACTGTGTGCACTACCTATACTATCTGATCTGCCTATGTGGTTGTATGCTTGTTGTGGTGGTGTTCCTGTATCGATGGGCCGAGGCAAGCTCTGGTTCACATGTCTAATAGATCTGTCTCGATTTCCTGGAGAAAAATTAATATCTTTAACCAAAGAGAGTTCAGTTGTAATGTTGAGTAGTTAAGTACAATGACCGTCATAATATCATCATTACCTGAGAAGTTTTGGAGGCTAAACCTGAGTTGATCATATGCACGTTCAATGTCATCTTCTGTCAGCTCATTTGAAGCTGCTGGGGATCGGGAGTCCCTTCCCCTCCTGACACGGGCAGAAGCAAAACTGTCTATCACATCAAAAATCTTGTTGTCATCACCATTGCGTGTGACAAAGTTGTATTTCCCTTCACCCATAGGTGATGCTCTGCCAGCCTCAAAGATAAACTCGTTGGAATCCAGAGCTTCATAGTTTCGAATTGTTGTCAAGGGCCACTGAGCCAGAACAGCTCGAGTACACTCCAGAGCCAGTGACAAACCCCACCTGGAGATATGCAGGAGACACTGTTGGTCCTTAGCTCCTACTCTCTGCATTTGTCGGCTGCCACTGCCTTTGACTCTGAAGACCTCACCTACAAGACAAATTGGGATACATCATACTGATATTAGAAGGACTGGTTGTCTTTCTTAGACTTAGCATTTCAGAAACCTGTTTGAGAGTAGTTTGGTGAGTGTGAAGCACCAGAGGTACAAATAGGTTTCTTTGACTCTAACCTGCTACCCGTGGATTTAAGGTAGTTTGCATTTGTAACTGAATCACCCACAGGTCCATCACAGTTTCACTCTCTGCGGCCAATGTCAATGTTTCAGTATCAGTACTAATCTCAAACACATACTGCTTTGACTTTTGTTCCATTCTTTTGAACACCTTATATCTGGGAAACAATTCTAATGTCCCTCGTGGCCTTTGCCTCTGCCATCCTTCTTCTCTATCAAACCACTGCAGGAAAGGTTGGTCTCCAGCACAATATTTCCGTAGCACATAGAAATTCCTCTTCCATTTCTTAGTGAAAGACTTTTTCAACCAGCCTTTGCTTTTAGCATCATCTTCTGTCGGTTTCTCTAGCCATCCCTAACAAGTAATAAAATTAATAAACATCACTAAGAATTTAGATTAAAAAAAAAACACATTATATTGATGGTTGTAATAACAGATTATACTTCATGAATTTTTTTATTATTAAGTATACTGTTTATTTATCATTATCATACCCTTGTAGTGGTAGTAGGAATATCTCTTGTTGTGTTCATTTTTCTAGTACCCTACTTCAACAATTCCATGGCTTCTTGTCTCATGCAAAAGAAATCCCTTCGTCATTCAACCATTTTTATCTATTTTAGAAATTTCACCCAGTGGGTGCCGAACATGAGATGACTACGGGTTCTTGAATTACTTGCCAATAATTTTGGATTTGAAAAAAAAATTGTTAAAAAATAATGAGAGGATTTAAGCTAACTTAATGACGTCACAGCACCGTTCAATTTGAGCAAACTTTGTAAAACACTCTTCATAAGCATGTTTATACTTAGATAATTCTATCCAAACCATACAAACAAACGATACTGTAGATGACTGTTTGGTGATAATTGCCTTCACAGTTGAGAGCCTGTACATTTACGTTCGCAGCAAAAAGGAATTTTAGCCTTATAAGGAGTTGATACCTGAACAAACAAAACTAAAACAAACAGAGTGATAAAGTGGATGTGGGATTACTTGTGACTTCATTCAATCACAAAAGTATGCTGTAAGGATAGTGTAAATAATGATGTGCATGTCCCTACTTGTTCCGAGGTTAGATAAACTTGCAGTCACAGCCGGGTGAAAAGATTGACTTTACGTAGAATTGAACCATGCAAAGTCACGATAGCGGAACAGGCTTGTAAAACATTCCACACTTTAGACACTAATTCACAACCTTCCAAATCACCGAAATAGAGATATAGAGATGAATTTTCTAACATACATCTGCCTACCTCAAATATATCTTCAATGTCCTCCAGATCCGACATAACGCGTTGTCTCTAATAGAATGGATTTTACTCAAAGCGCTGTCGGATTGCCAAGTCAGTCACTTGCGTTCAAAGGATCGAACGATTGCGATCGGTCAAACGGAATTGTGGCCTAGAAACATCCCTCCATAGACTAAAACCAAATCCTTTGAATACTCACAACCTCAATGCACAGACAGTACCAATAACGTCCCACATTACTCCATTCATTAGATGGTCGCGTTCTGCGTTTCACACCGGAAAAGTGGACTTTAGTGGGTGACGCATGTGAGGGGGACTGGACAGTTGGGTGTGGCCAGCAGGATCACATTCTTGAGATGGTTAGAATCTGGAACAAAATACATTAATGTATATATTTTTAAAATGTCAATCGATTATGTGTTTCTTTTTTTAAATTTCGTTTTTCTTTGTGACAAGAACTGGACCAATGCCGATCATAGTGGATCCTGTTTGCAAAACCCTGCACCAGGCCGCTTTCCGTAGCCTCTGATTTTTTTTCCTTCGATTCTTTAGATTTGTATTTAATTATGAGTTCTATCCACCGTCAAAAGATAATTCCGTTCTAATTCCCGAGACTCTGGTAACTAGTACAAAATTTGGACCGGCTAGAGGTAAGCCATTTACTCGTAACGTTTCCTCTTATCTGCAATCATGCACAGCGGTACATGAAGGCGATCGATCTAAATGAAAGGGGTTAGGCCGGACTAAGGAATAACCTGCTTTTAAAGTACGAAGGGCCTGTAGAGTAATGGTTAAGTCCTCCTCTCCATCTGCTTGAGTTTCCAGGTTTTCTAGTGAGAGACGTCCCTAAAAAGAAAATCATTTCTCCAACTTCTAATAAAGGACTTATCCAGTTCTGACTTTTGTTACAATATTCAACACAAGTCATACGACATTAATACCTCTCATTGTGTTATTTTAAACATAAACATGAGTTTAATCACTTGCCGGATTCTTAAAATTTTCAGGAGAAGGGGGAGATTCTTTACGAAGTCGTTTATTCTAAATCCTCGTCAGCATGTCATCAGAATATGCTGAGTTTTGAGACTGAAGAAGCCATCAAAACGTCAGGTGATTATAAAAGACGGAGGTCGCTGTTGAGTGAGCTCCTCACACTTTGATGATCCCTTCATTACTAGTCGTTCGATGACCACGTAAATTACTGTAAGCCAGTGCCTCGTCCTTAATCAACCGTGTGATGTTTTGCAATTAGACTAACAAGAACTGCGTAACAAAGATAATCGAAAAATCGTAAACAGCTTGAAATAGCATATTACCATGAGATTAAAAGAAGTATATATGAACATCTGACTGAGGCAATTTGGACTTCTAAATTATATTGATATTTTGGACCATTACGATTCCTATTTACTCAACATATAATTGTAAGTTTATATAGAAATGAAAGAAACTATCTTTCAATGCCCCCCGCCCCCCATATTGAAATGAATTTTCAATATTTTCCTGGTAAAAAGATTTACGTGAGATGCAAAAATTTAATTTGAATATTTATCTGACCACACAGGGTTACAGATCACTATTACAACTCCACTAAATATTTTTCCAGTGATGTTTGTACCGTTGCTCTTTAATTCGCTGTTGTTCCGGTTTTGCTTTCCGTGCAAAACATCTAAACGTTACAAACAACATCCTAAACGCTTCAAACATCCAAACGCTACAGAAAACAACTCTTTACAGTTCCTACGGAACTCGGCACTGAAAAAAGAGTAGACAAATGCATTCGCAGTACTATTAAATAGCATGAGATAATAAGCTACTATAGCATATTCTCTGGGCACAGCAACAGACAACGCGATTAAAAATAAGTAGGTAGCGAAGGGAACAGAACATAACACAAATATGGCTGTTAATAGAAATACAATTAATACGACTCCTCGTCTTCGCTGGTCGGTTGTGGGGCGGAACTTACTGAAAAGTTTTGAGCCTTGACCACGCAGTAATGCATGAATAACGGCGACATTAGTACACACGATAAAAGCCAGCGGAACTAGGAAGGTAGCTGAAAGAGTAGTTAGTAGGATCACTGTTGTGTCAGTACCTCGGAAAAAGTCGTACGAACAAAACGGAATTAATCCTCGGCCACAAAACGGCGCTTCCAATCTCTTAAGGAAATAAAAGTCGGGGAGAGTGAACAAGAGAGAATAATACCATGAAAATATTATCATGAACACAGTGCGACGTGTGTCGAGCGTAAAGTCAAATGGTCTCACCACCGCCAGGTAACGCTCTAAAGAAACACAACAGATTAAACAGGATGAAGCTGAGAGTGTGGTCCATGTTAAGCCACCAATAATTTTACAAACAGGTGTGTTAGAGTGCTCTGAATCGATTCCTATTGCTTCATTTATGTTGTACACGATACAAACAGCCATGTCGGCCAAACACAAGTTTTGAATGAGCAGTTTCATGGATCCGCATTGTCCGTTGCGCTTCATTCGCTGTAGAACGAATATAACGAGTGTATTTCCCAAGAGTGAAATGATTAAGAACAGTTTACTAAATACCACTTCGCCCATTGTGTGCCATGATTCAGGAGGAATTGAACATTTGCAAAACTGTTCGTAAACGCCTCTTTCCTTCTCCGACTCAGGGAAAGTTGACCCACTACAATCGAAGAGAGCCTTGGAAACATTCATCAGTTGAGCTTACGTAACGAAGTCTCTTTGTAAGAAACCTTAAGTGGAGACCTAAGATGCTCTTTGTAGGTTGCTTGTTTGGAACAGTGACGGGCCAATGTGAAAACTGCTGCTTGGCAAACTCTTGGCTTGATTCGTTTACCGATGCAATCAATAAAGATTGGTCAACTATTGAGTGCAAAGAATAAAAAGTTGCTTCGAAAACGTCTCAAACAATGGCTAGGCCTACTGGCGCCCTTTGATCTGTTGTGTTTTGACAATTTGAGTAATTTGACTATCTATGGCTCTTTTGAAAGAGCACAACACTTCTGAGGCATAAAATTATCGCCATGTACTTTGTTGAAAGCTCGCTAACGTCATGAATAACAAATTAAAGAGGAAAAAGAAATTTTGCATATATTTTCTCTCTTAGAAAACAAATAGATCACTTGAAAGTGGGCTTGTTAGATTCTACTCAAATATCGTTAAGTGTTTAGTTAAGACAGTAGGATTAACAATGCCGCAATAATTCCAGTCGGCGAGTGTAGTTTGAGTTTAATTTGTGTCAGAGTGTTTGTGTTCATAATCCCCTGGCGGCGTCTAATAAATAAAATGTTTGACAGATGTACAATTTTCATATCACTCTGACCAAAAGATGTGTATATATTCCACTGCAAATACACCACACTGATAAAATATACGTAAAACATAAAATTCAATATAATTACATGGTTCTTACAATCTACCCCTACACTGTATTTCAATGTTCTGTCATTAAATGTAACACAAATAGTACAATTCATGAAGCATACACGACCAAACAGATGTTAGAGGAATTGTCACTACCAAGGCTCCAGTTCTGGGGAAGTCCTTTTTTCTCCATTTTCCTCCCCATCGCCTAAATCATCCAGGCCTTCCATGGCCGCACGAAGCTCTGCTTCTAAATCAAGATTTAAGTCTAATCCCTCCGTGAAATCTGGAGTGCTGACGATATCTGGTGACGCAGGGGGCTGGGGTAGATCCGTGTTGTCCTTCTCAGCCTGTTCTCTCTCACCGGACTCCTCTGTTGTTGCATCTTCATTAGCAGACTTGCTGTCGTTTTGTTTTTCAGACTCCTTTTCATCACCTCCAGTTTCATTCTGTATTACTTCATCAGTTTCTGTTACAGGTAGATTTGCTTCATCACCAGCAACAAATAAAGAAACGGGGTTTCTATCTAAATTTATATCCGGAGTATCTTGTGAGTCTTTGTTTTGTCTTGTTTCAACTGTTTCTGTCTCTTCAGTGATTGCGAGATCTGTCTCTTTTTCACTATTACTCTCAGATTTGATGTGTTTTGAATGTTGACCAATGTCAACTTCGTTGCTTTCATCAACTTCGTCTCCATCCTCGACTTCTGAGAGGTTAGCCACAGCATTCTCACCTTCCACTTGGCTTGTGCCATCAACCCGACCAGCTGAAGTAATACTGCTTTTCTCTTCTACTTCACAGACAGGATCCAGTCTAGGGGTACCAGGAACAACTGGGGCTACCAGTGTTAGCTCTGGGGAAGGAGGAGGGGGAATGGAGCCAGAAGTATCCATGGAAGGTGATGTAGCTCGTGTGTCCATTGAATATTTCCCTGGCTCATCTCGTGTGAAACTACCAAGTGTCGAATCCGACAGAATCTGATGCACTAACAATTCTCCTGAATCCTTGGGAGAGCTCATACGAGGAGGGGTACTCTTTGGCCTTCGAAGCACGTGTTTTGCAAGAGGCTGTACAGTTAAGGACTTCGGCAAACTTTCCTTCGGGGGCTGTTTTAGAGGTCTTGGGGCTCGCCTTGAGGGTGTATCTACGAGCTGAATGGGTGTCCTTGAGCGCGGAGCTCTCCAAGCCGGTGCCATGTAACCACGCAAATCAGTTGTTGTTTCAGGCTCTTTCACAATGTTCGGTTTTCCTGTCATTTTTTGGCCTGCCACATGCATTCCTTTTCTCCCATAGGGATCTCCTTGAAATTCAGCGAGAATATCCTGAGGGATGAAAGTTTTACTCCCTGGACTTGGACTTCGAAGCATTCGGGGCATGTCATCGCTGTTCTCTATTACATTGATTATCATTTTATCTTGCGGCCATTCCTGTGCATCTTTCTTGTTTAAAACCAGACTCAGGTCACGAGAGAGAGCTCCTTCCGTCAGAAAAACTGGTTCAACAGCAAATTCTTCTTCCACTCTCTCCCCCTCAGGACTTCCCAGGGCCTCTCGGCTAGTCTCGGCTTCGTCCTCGTCATACACACTGGTCAAAGTCTCTCGCCTCCTAATGTAGCGAGAAGTGACGGAATTGTTATGTTCCCTACTCTGTGGAGTACGGGAGAAGTACTGGCCGTGTCTGTCTGGGCTATTGGGAGTAGGAGCCGGAGCATGCACTGGAGCTGGAGAATATCTACAGCGAGAACAAAACAAAACCAATGAGATCTTTGCCTCTCTGATAGTTTGTGCCTACGAACACCGTAATGGTGATGTTTAAAAAGTGACAAAGGTTGATTACGGATAGAATCAGTTCCCTCATCTGTTACTTTTTTTTCCGAGTTCATTTACCTTATATTCACTTTTCTTTTTGCTCCTGCACAGTCGCCTGAAGTTAAGTGGAGGTCGCACTTCCAAGCCTTTACGTTTTGAACTCGGAAATGAAATCGTCCTACTTACAGGCAATCCCGCTACTTCCTTGGAACTGGACCAAAATAATCCTTGCAGGAAAGCAAGTTACTTACTCACGGGCAACTCACCTGAGTGCAGATGTCATGTGACCTCGCACAGGCCAATGGAGATTCATCTGATCATCACAAGACGAGATGTACTCACTGCCATTGGCTAAAACCACGTCTGGGGAACTGTTAGCCAAGGTACACGGCTGAGATTCTTGACCTTCCATCTCTTCTTTTGGCGTTCCCGTGGGAGTTGGTGTGACTGATACAACATCAACTGGTTCCAATGCCACGCCCAAATCCAGGTTACGAGGAATGGAGTTAACACAGTGATGTAACTTAGACTTCGCACGATGCTCAAAGGGAACACCCACAGATGCAAGAGGCAATAGTTCGCGACCTCGTTTGCCGGCAAGTCTATCAATGACTGTTTTGATCAGCTGAGGTTGCAGTTGGTCAGTGTCTTGTTTCGATTCACTGTTGATCTTCAGCCCACCCTCCTCCTCAGTAAGTTTTTCGTCCCCAGGGGGGGTAAAGTGTGAGTTTATGTCAATATCCAGCAGCATGCGCGAGTTTTCATCTTGCAAAGTTTGTTCCAAAGTATCGCCTGTTAAGTTTTCAATACTTTTGAATTGTGTACTTAGATCAGTAGCTGTTCTTGGACTTGATTGTTGTTTTGGTTGAACTTCTAGTCCCAGAGGCAATTCATGACTGACAGCGACTTGGCTAAAAATTGGCACAAATGATAACGTTTAGTAAAACTGGTATGGTCACTACAGCGTATCTGGGAGACATCCAATTTGAGTTCAAAACCAAGAATACATATAAAGGTGTACATTCACTTTTTTAGACTTTGGATTGACCATTAATCAAATGAATAAGCCTGCTATTTTTAGCTCTTACGGCGGACAAAAATAGAAGGTTTAAGAGACTTCCTGCATAAATAAGTGGTGCAGCCCCAAAATAACCGATGCAGCCCCAAACAGTTTCTTTTGAAACTATCAGCCTTTACTTACAGTATAGTCAAGTTATCTGCTAATAATTGATATTTTTCACTGGCCATACAGTCCTTTACTTATGATACATGTATAACCCTTTGTTAAATAATATGGTACATGAAACTGTTAAAAGATTGGCTAACGAGTTTATCGGGTAACTGTCAGAATGACTAAGACACACCCAAGCCTCTGAGGATAATTGAAGACTGATGCTAACAATTCTCAAGAAATTTTCCTTGGAGATTGGCTGATAAACAAGCCAGTTGGTCAACTGCTATCCTTCAAATGCAAGGCATGAATTCAGACAATTTCTACAGGTTTGGGGATCCTAAACCATACCTTGGTTTGAAATGTTGAATGATTCCAGTAATCACTGACTTGGGAAAGTCTCCAAAATCTCCAAGTCTACAAAAGAGGAACAAATTTAAGGCAACCATGGCATGCTCAGTCACTGGTAACCCTAAATAGTCAAGTTTGAAGCACGTCAGGCATTAACAGATAAAGTATCATTACATGAATATAAACTTACTTTTTACAATATACTACATTTATTTTTTTTTTACTTACAATAAATATGGAAACTTAAAATACTTATGAGTGCATACAAATACTTACAGTATTCGCTCCGACGAAGGGCTAACGCTCAAAACGTCAGCTTTTGTAATCGTTACGGTGGCCAATTTACTATTTCAACTTTGTTGATATATCCAAATTATTTCGTTACTCACACCGATGCAGCCCCAAACAGTTTCTTTTGAAACTATCAGCCTTTACTTACAGTATAGTCAAGTTATCTGCTAATAATTGATATTTTTCACTGGCCATACAGTCCTTTACTTATGATACATGTATAACCCTTTGTTAAAACTAAAATTTGTTAAAACATAGAGTTAATGAAGCCCACTTACAAGACAGTAAGGTCAAACTGTTAACTGTTATCCTTATTAGATGACCCAAACAGATTAAATTTCTTTATATGCCAGAAAGAAGGAAGGAGAGAGAATAATATAAGGTAAGTTTACCTCAATTTTAGAAAGTGTTTCCAGAATTTCTCAACTTTTATGGATGATGTCTTTGCTCAAAGTCATAAATCAAGTTTTGTTTTGAGGAGGCAGCATGGCTGAGTGGTCAGTGTGTCAGACTCACAATCCACCACTCCCAGATTTGAGTCCCACCATGACCACTACCTAGATTTGTTTCGCTGTAGCTCCAAGTGCAAATCCTTGGCTTTCGGCCAGTTAGGATTCTTAACATTGTCATGCTCAATGTTCAATGTTATGTATAATGGTTTGGTCCAAAGTTTCATATGTAAAGTAGCTATCAATCTATAAATATCCTGTATTTATTCATAAAGACCATACCCATAACTGGAGAGGTCTAAGTCCTGGATATGCATTTTGGGATGACACCTTCCACGACTAGGATTATAAGGTTGTCCAACAGTGGGAGATCTGCGAGGTTTTGGATGTTCCTGGTAAAAATATTCTAAAAATTGTCTCATGGATATCTCATACTATCTTATACTTAAGATTTATTTATTCATTGTAGTATATCATTATGAACTTAGGTCAAATCTACCAATCAATATCAAAATTATGATTTTTAAATTTATCAGAAAACAAAAGATGTCACTACTAGGCAACAGATAATAAACCCACAAACTTGATAGCTTTCTCCTAAAAGCCTCTTGTGGAGGTTCACTGTTTTACACGGAATTTTATATACACTTAGTACCTAATTAACAATTATATACTCCTATCAATATTCCAAGTTATCTGAGCTTAACAGTAGATTGAAAAATACAGGTCAATATTTTAAAAGGGTTGACATTCTCTTCAATAAGGTTGAAAACATCCATTCAAAGTTTAAACTTACTGGCTTTATTTTTTCCATGGCAGCTGGAATCATGTCCTCTGTAACATCTTTAAAAGAAATTCTGTGAGGATCCTTCCTCCTTGAATTTGATCTGAAAACACCAAAAACATACAAAGATAAACTGGATTTGTTGAAAGGTCTTCTTCCCCCTAACCAAACTATAAACTGTATCAGACGTAAAGGCACATTGCAAAAGAAGGTTTGAAAATCAATAATTGTTTATGGAGAAGCCTGAATCCATGTAGAAGTCAGTACACCTAATAGGGCAAAATGTATATCCTACATGCTACAAACAAGGTAGGTATACTGTTAGGTAATGGCAACATTTATCTCATGTACAGCAACTCACAGCTCAAGATATCAAAAGTATAACGAACTGAGATCTTCTACAGCTCACTGATGTTGATTCCACACAAGATCTTCCATGTGTGATCTCATAAGCTCTTATAACACCAAGTGCATCCTCTTATGCTGGTGTTACACTATTTTTTTTTATGACCTGCTCTTGATAGCTGCCACTAACAACATGTATCTAAAACTAGATACCTGTAATTATTTCAACTTCAATCAATTTCTAGAAACATTTAAAAGACTTCTGACTACAAATAATATGAAAAAAAATATGACTCCAAAGCAGCTAAAACAGGAGATATCTTACCCAGTGCTTTTTGCTTTCCTTCTTTTTCTCTAAAAATTAACAGAATAAAGTGAAAAACAGCTAGCTTGGTGGACATGCAGTGAACAACATAAACAAATTAAAATATAGGTATATATTACATATTATGACAATATCGTAAAATTTTACCTCAGGATTTTACTTAATTCTATCCTTCTCAGCTCTATAGTTTCAACAACATTATTTAAAACATTCATGTAACTGCAAGCCTTGAAAATGTTTGAATTAAAAGAGTCAACAAATTACAATCATTATGAATGAGTTATTACCTTGCTAGTTTGGCACCATATAAGATATGCTGAAGCAATGTACACATCTTTCCAGTCTTGTAATAATTCATCATTTTCATACAACTCATGAACACCAACAATTGAAGCCTTTTCCTTCCTAAGTTCACCACCAGTGGGTTCTCTGACAGCCTGTAACTTTTTCTTCCATAACATACGTTTCTGGTAATCTGTCAACATTGTTGGTGAAACAGGAGATGGACGTGGTACACGCACAGATGGAGTGCTTGTAGATGAATGCTGATGATCGCTGGATAATAATATCAAATTACATTCAAAACAATCCTTGAAAATTTAATTACCACGACTCATTAGATCAGTTCAACACTCTGCACTCAGCTGCTGTTTGCAGCAGGTGCGTAATAATGAATTTATAAAGGAAGCTGAAGTTATATGCTTTCTAAGACTCAGTCACTCGACAGTGTCAAGCTTGACAAGCTAGATAATTTGGATATATCAACAAAGTTGAAATGGTAAATTAGCCACCGTAATGATTACAAAAGCTGACATTTCGAGTGTTAGCCCTTCGCCATTCGCTCTGACGAAGGGCTAACGCTCAAAACGTCAGCTTTTGTAATCATAACGGTGGCTAATTTACCATTTCAACTTTGTTGATATATCCAAATTATTTCCTTACTCCCACCGACGCAGCTCCAAACAGTTTCTTTCGAAACTATCAGCCTTTATTCATTTGACAAGCTAGAGACACATTGTTTAAATGATTATCAACGAGAAGTTGATTGATAAATGTTGAGATAAGTTACTGCAATTTGAAAAGCCTTTGGCTGCTGCACTTAATGAGTCACCTTACTCTACACAATTAATATTTAATTACATCATTCATTCTCTATCCAACAAAAGAACTGTCAGCCTAAACTTCAATACAAGTAAGACATTCATGTCTTATACCTAAGATCCGGTGATAATGAGGGTAACGATGCTGATCTGTGATGGAATCTGTTTGTTTGTGATATGCTGCTACCATGTCTTGCACTGTTACTTCTCAAGTTTGTTCCATCAAAGACATCAACAACTTTCAGTGTTGGAAGGGTGCCTTCATGGAAAATATCATGTTGAACAAAAAATATTTCATTTTCAATAAATACTAGAAATACATGATACCTCTCGTATTCAATTTGAACTTCCAGTGTGAAATACCAATAATTTAGTTGAGTGCATGTTTGAAGAAATAAAAACATCCCTCTATCCTCAATTTGCTGTAAAATAGGAACACTTCTCTAGAAACCCTTCTCAATCCAAGTTTCAACTGGAAGACGAGTTTGGAAACAATACATCCAACTTTCTCAAAACAGTAAATAAAGTTGTATCTCAGTATGCAAGCTTACATTGGGTTATTTCCCAACAACTGCATCCCATGGAAGAGATAAGAGTAAAGATACAAAAGCAGGCCACTAAAAAAGCAAGGATAAACATGTACCACACAAAAAGCAGTCAGAACTGCATAGAATCGTGACATGGTGATTGTGTCCCAATCAAATGACAAAATTGTGTGACAAATGATAATAGTCGGTAAATATCACCAAGCTTTCTTTCTTTTATTTTCTTTTTTTATTACATAGCCCCCTCCCCCCCCCCCCGACTTACCTAAAGCTAAAGCGATTTAAGGAAAAAACACATGCAGACGTGTACAGCTGTTACAGGAAAGGTTTCAAAGGTAACTTAACGTAACTCGTGTTGATTGTTAATCGTGTAACAAACACATTCGGCGCGTGCAAGCATCCGACTGATCTCTGTCTCCTTTCTTACCATCATCTAATCTTTTCCTTTCAGACAAAGTATGGAATTCTTTACTTTCCAATGAATCACCAGGCTGGATTCCATTTCTAAGTCTAACAGCATCTTTCACTCTTTGCAAGTTCGATCTCCAACATTCAGGATGCTGACACAAAGCACCACATGAACTTCCACTTTTCATGGCTCTTTATTGTACCAGCCTAGTCTACAGGCGTCTACAGTGTCAAGAGATAGACTGTGTAATCCTAATCGGCATTTTTTTCTGACATGACAGATCGGATCAACTAAATATCACTATTTTAAAAACACAAACGCACCACTTTGCCTTTTGCTTACTCATGACGTCACAATACTTCCTAGCAACCACTCACCTCGTGCGTGCGACTTGTGTTTTCTTGGGTTGCTTTCTAATAACCCATTACAGAGTAAAACGTGACGAAGTTTAGGAATATTTTCTCTTTTATGTACAAAAAATTGATTATGAAACGAGGGAGAGAGAATTTCTCTGACATCTCTCATGATGATCTGGGTACCTAACACCCAACGGGTGCGGATACAGTCACCTGCGGCCACTCCTCTAATTTGTAACACTTTCGCCCAGACCTTGCGCATTTATTACAAAAATAAAACAATCGTGCAGGCGATGAAGACATTGAAGAAAAGGAAAGTAATGACTGTGTTTTGTGGATAGAGTTAAGTTTTAATGGCTGCTCGCAGTACTTCAACCAGTATGGACGTGAATCCAAAAACTCAGAACTACCAGCGGGCTATCGGTGGTGGAGACAAGACTGAACTTTTAGAAGAAGGTAAGGGTAAGACAATTCTGTCGGCTGAACGATCGCACGATGTGAATAGTTATCTGTCAACCTGAAATTTAAAAAACAATGAATCCCTCTACGCGCTTGTGGTTTAGTTTTGATGCTTTGTAGATGTTTCACGGGTAGGTTTGTAGTTGATCAGAGCAATCTAGGTTTCTATGGTGAATAGATTCAATGTATTTACTTTTGAAAAGATGAAGCCATTTGAATGTCAATGTGGACTCAAGTTATTTCAATGTGCCGCCAAGCGATGTTAGCAAATCAGTAATTACACTGAACCTGCCACTTGCTAAGAAAAAAACCACATGCAGTTTGCATTGTTGTCTTGTTGCCGAGAGCTGGTTGAATAATCATTATACCCTTCATTGTACATTTATTTATATAATTTTTATGTGTTTAATATATGTATATTTCTGGCTCGATCTCCTCATTCTTTTGATTCTCTTACTTCAGTTCTCATGCTTTGTCCTTGAGGGGTGTAGAAGGGCTAAGGATGAAGAGGAATAGGGTTATGGATATTTTTCAAATATTTGCCACTGTTCACAAGGAGAATTAAACCCCATTTGTATGGTCTCTGGTACCTGAGACAACCTTACCCCTGTGTTACCCTGGGCAAGTAGACTTTTCACTCATTTCTTTGCAAAACTCAGCCACCTGTTTACAGGAAGTAGTGAACTTGTCTTGGGGGGTGAGTTGACTCACCTTGGCAGTTAGGGGTGGGACAACTTTTTCTAATGTAAACACCCTGTCTCACCCACCCGAGACGAGACAACTTGAACAGAAAATGAGAGTGCACACTTCAACCAGAGCCCATACATATTACATCTATTCTTTTCCTGTTGTACATCACCTGGCCTGGCCTAACAAGAGTTGGCAGAGGTCAAATTTCATAGAAAAATTCTGTAGAGTTGTCTTGCGGGGAGGGATGTCTCGGGTACCCGAGACTATATAAATGGGGCCTTAATCTTGAATTAAACATTACATGAGGCAATGAGTTGCACCAGAAAAGAGATTGGTGTTGATAAAGAATACATTTAAAACACTGACTATAAGTATCCAACCCACAAGCTTAAAGATCAATCATTTTAATCTCATGTCAGCCTAAATGTGCCAACAAGTGTCTCATACCCAAGAAAAAAACTTTGGATATTAAAGCCTTGATCAACATTAAAAGTAAAATATACTTAAATCGATCATAGAAAATAAAAGCCTTTATGAGTGATTATGCTTCCTACAAACCTCTAATTTTAGAAGGAGAATGTCAAGGAGGAGGAGGTTTGTCTAGAAATCTGTGGGGCACCTTTGGCAATCTTGCCATATATCTGGATATCGCTGGGTCTTCCATTTGTCTCTGGATATGATTGGGTCTTCCATATTTCTGGATATGATTAGGTCTACCATTTAAAGTCCTGAACTACCATTTAAAACATTTTGTGCCTCAGCTCCATTACAAGGAGTTGACAGTTGAACTCTGTGTCATTTACCAGTTCAATGAAATTTATTTGGTTGTTTGATATTTTACATATGTGATGCAGGGATGATAGAATTAATTGACAGGTTAAATTACTATGTAATCTACTTTTATTGGCTAAATTTTTGTAGTGGGAGATATTTAATTCAGACATGAATTCCTTCTGTAGTATGTTCTCCTGTCACTTAATTTATTTATGAACATCCACACATGTTAACAGAAAACAAATGCAATGAACGGAATGTAAGGAAAGCTGTCAACAGATGTTGCTTATCACAATGTTTTAAGGGTAGAATTTTGGATGATTTATTTCTTTGAAACTACATGGACAAGTCAATAGGTTGATTGATAAACAGCCTCAAGCAACCCTATGATTTTCAGAAAAACTATACTCAAAACAGTAGGAGTGGTCCTCTCTTCGCCTGCATTCTAGATGCTAGGAGGGTTCTTGTCTTGACTTTGAATTTCAGTAGAATGATAATCAAAATGCAGATCATCCAACTTTTAAACTGGCTGTCTTTTGACCCAGGGGATAAGGTGCCTATATGGCTAGAAAACTGCAATAAAAATACTTTGATAAAGTCATGTATATATTTGTTCATTGAACAACAACGAGCTATTCATGGTTTTATTTGGCAGTGAGAAGCTTTTGACTGATGTAGTTTCTTAAAGGAAGTTGAATTGATAAATAGACCTTTAATATTAATGGTGACATAGCAGACAGAAACTCCTTGGCTTTGGAGTACTCCTGCTGATAAACTTGTAGGCTTTCAAAGTCTTGATCATCTTGACATATGGTGTGTTAAATATTCCACAGACAATTTCATGTCTGTTTTTGATTGAAGTCCTGCTGTTGTCATCTGATGCACTTCTAAATACGTTCACAAATGAATGATAATCACTTGCCAAGTAGCGAGCAGGTGAAGCTTACTTAGTCACGTGACGCGGTTATTTGTTTGGAGAGGGACAAGAAGGGTCGTTTCTGCTTTCCTTCATGGAGTTAAATCGAAAGGAAAATGCCGGATTTTCCGAGCCAGGTACGTATTTTCATTCCAAAACAGATTTTTTTTTCAGAATTTTGTTTGCTTTTCTTTGAATAAAATAGTCGAAAGCGAATAAAGCGTTCGGCATAAGATGCTGTTTCGATCGTGTCGGGGAAAACGACACGAAAACTAAGCCATATTTTGGGTATGCAATTTATATATATATATTTGAAACTTTTTGTTTCCCTTGTTCTACTCAACATATTCATAAACCTTATTTATTTGGGAAAAAATATTTTTTATTGGTGATTATTTCTTCCTTGATGAAACAAGAGCGCTCTAACTTCGTGGTACCAAATTTGTAACCTGACAAGTTTGCGCTGCAGGTGAACGAAGAATTAGAACTTTCCAGTTAAATTAGTTAAATATCTCTTCCCGCAAACAGTTTTATACACAGTAATACGTATCAAGGTAAAAGGAAAAAGTGTTTTCCACAAACTGGGGATTTTTGTCCGGTAGGATTTATTTTTGCCTTCCGGTCTCATTTTAAATATGCGCAGTTATGTTATTCTTCCTTTGAATTGTTAATGAATAGCGAAGGTAAAGTCGCGTATTCGCTTAAATCACAAAGACACCATAATTTCTCAGATATGTAGCTGTAGGCATTTAGGTGAGAGTAATAATTAGATTACAGTCTCTGCGTGAGGACTACTTGCAGTATGCACACGGAAACCCATTCTATTGAGGTCAAGGTAACACGGCAAGTAGAAGTCTCAGTTTCTTTTCATAGTGTTAGGCCCTTCGTTAGTTTTTTTAGGCAACGATACGTCGAAAGTTCAATAATTTATTCGAATATTCCACTTGACGTTTTCAAGTTATCAGGTCTATTGAATTTTTAATGTGAATTAGTTAAGGTTAAGTAAAGAAGGTTCAAAATTTGAAATTCGATGGAACGTAGGGAACGATCACGAAAATTGAAGAAAAAAACACGAAAGCAAAACTTTCGTTAAATTATCTGAGGAAGGAGATCGAAATGATTTTGGACGAAGTTTGCTTTTATGTGCTAAGTTGACAGTAAGTCTTCAAACATCAAAAAATGTCGGATGGTTATTTTTTAGGAAAAAAAGGATTAAACAACTTGCTCCTCGACGTTTTATGTTTTATTTTTTCGGGAATTTAATACAGTATTGGTCCAACTCTTTTTCAGCATTCAAAGTTATTGATTCTGTGCTTGTCCATGGATATGGCCACTTAATTTCCAAACATGGGTTTTTTACATTGAAGTTATTTTGATAGATTAATTGGGCTGAAATATCACGGTGGTGGGTGCAGGCAGGAGTGGTGGGGATGGAATAAAAATCAGTGATATTTAACTTCACACTTTGTTCAAAGTTAGACTCATCTTACTTAATAGAAACAATGTTATTACAAATTTTCACAATTTTTTGTTTGAAAAATTGCCATAGAAAGAAAAGAAATGAAAGAAAAGGTAGTGGGATGGGATAATAACAAGACTCGAATAAGTTCTAACTGCAAATAAAATATGGAATTGATCTGGTTGTCTACTTATCAGAGAAAATATGCATTATTTCTTTGTTGGCATTCTACACACACAGTACCATTCGTCAGTACCAGTATGTTTTTTTTTTCTGCTAGCTGCTGCGAAGAAAAGAAGGGAAAGTTACACTTGGGAGACATTTTATTTGAAATAACAAAGTTTTTACAAGTGCAAAAGTGCTTAACTTATGATAAGAAAGTTGAGTTGATGATTTGAAAAGTCAAACCAGGGCTCGAAATTAAAAAAAATTCTCGATTGCAATTTGAGAGTAATTCCTAAAATTTAGTGGCAAGTTAAAAAATTCTAGTCGCAAAAGAAATCAACCCAAGAAATTTCATGAGCATTGCACGATTTAGTTTTTAAAAAGTACGCCCGCGGTACGTTTCTCAGCAAGAAATCAACGATAGAAGTCACGCAACATTTAACTTGAATTTCGTAGGATTTTTCGGATAAAACTCTAGCAACCAGTAACAAGTAAGACACAAGGCTGTTAAATATAATTTATTTATAAGCTAGGCTGTAAAAAGGTCGCAAAATCGCTACTAATGGAGGAATTTTAGTCGCAAAAGCGCATTTTTATTCGCAAATGCGCCCGATACAGGCGCAATTTCGAGCCCTGCAAACAGAGGCAGCATGGTCGTTAACTTATTGTGTATTTTGGAGTTTTATATATTTTGGTATAATTGATATGTTCCCTTACCATGTATAGCTAATAATGCATGGTATGGAACAAAATAAAACATCTGCAAATAAGGGATTGTTCCTGATGAATGGCATGGGAAAGTGTTTGCAGACATTTAATTTTTGTGTTGTCTGTTTCAGGTGGCAGGGATGATGAGCATGGTAATGTCTGCATGTTAGACTTGTAGTTTCAGAGTCTTGTCTGACAATCCGTCAGTGATGTACACTTTCAATTCAGCATACACTGAATTAGATAAAACAGGAATATTTTGATTGAATATAAACATTAGCTAGATCAAGCAGGAGATAATTAAAAGGAATAGATACAAATGCATGCTTGTCAATGATCTAACCACTCTGACCTTAAAAATAAATTAATTCCATTTGGTTTGATTTGAGCTCATTACTATAATTTCATTATTTCACCGGCAGGTTCCCCTGAGGAGCGTGGTTTTTGCGACTATTTGCTGACATTATTCTCGTTCTTCATATTTCTCTGTACACTGCCTTTATCACTGTGTTTCTGCGTAAAGGTAGTGACTTTTTTAATATTTATTCAATTCACACACTGGGAACCATTCTGATTTTTTTTCTTCATGAGGTTCACAAAATCATATCACAAAGTCAGGAGAACTTTTAGCAGGTTTATTTCTGTTGAAGTTTTGTTTTAAAGTGTTGTAGTCTTAATCTTTTTTCAAGTTCTGTTGGGGAGCTAATTATATTTATCATATGACCCAATCCAGCCCCTCTCATGCAATCTCATAGAAAACCATTGTAAAAACTGATGTGTGCAAGGCCAAGTGGGTTGATATGAACTGGAAAACACCCTGCTGCCCTCACATCCCTTTGTTGCAAACACAAAACAGAAATAAGAAAAAGTCATGTTTTTTGGGAATGGGAATTTTTTGTTCTGACTTAAAAAAAATAAAAGAAAGTTGTGATTTCAGATTTTTTTATGCTTGTGTGGCTGCGTGTGCCCTTCCAATGCATCTTACTTAAGTTGAAATTTTCAGTATTTAATGTTCATATCATAATGATAAAATGTTTATTGACTGAGTTTGGTCAGACCAAATATATATTCTTCATTACCACAAGGTATTTTTCACTTTGTTGGCATTTCAAATAACTTTTGATTTGTGTTAGAAAATATCCTTGAAAAAATTTTAATTTTGTCCCTATTGTCACATATGTATAAATTTAAAGTATAATAGTTACATATATTGTTTAAAGTCAGAGGAAACTTGTGAATATTGCTGGACTACTTTTTGTTTTCATTCCTTGTCATTTAGATTGTGCAGGAATATGAGAGAGCAGTTATTTTCCGTCTTGGCCGATTACTTCCTGGAGGTGCCAAAGGACCAGGTGAAACTGATGAATCTGTTTGTATTATCATGAATTCAATATTACTGGCCACATTGAAAACTCATTTTTTATGGTACTACATTTTAAATTTTCATTCAGTTGCTTTGATGGTGAAAATGACCTCGAATGTCAGTTAAACTTCAAATTGTTTGTGCAGTTAGATAGAAAAAGTCAAAAATGAAAAAGAGTAAACCAATAATGAGACAAGGTTGGTTAAGGATGGTCAAACTAATTTGGACTCTACTTGATAAACACTAGATCCCAAATCTAACTCCTCTTAACTGATACAGACATAGTACATTTTGAATAGTAAAGCTTGTAACAAAGTTCCGTAAAAATCATTGCATCTGTAGGTTGTGGGATTGACTTTGGAAAACTGTTTATTTTTTAGGAATGTTCTTTATTTTGCCATGTATTGACTCCTACCAAAAAGTAGACTTGAGAGTTGTGTCATTTGATGTGCCACCTCAAGAGGTAAAGAACAAAATGGTGATGCTATTTTATTTACTTGGGAACAGGTAAATGTACCTAGTGGACAAGTATGGTGTATCTGTTAGTGTGGTCTGATCTCTGCTGACAGAAGTTTTGACAAGGATTGTTGTTGGTTGATATTTTAAGCCAAGCAATTAATTAGTATGCCTATTAACTTTAAAACAATTTTGGCAGGTTTTGACCAAAGATAGTGTCACTGTAGCAGTTGATGCAGTGGTATATTTCAGAATATACAATGCAACCATGTCCATCACTAATGTGGAAAATGCCAATCGTTCCACTCGTCTGCTGGCTCAGACCACCCTGAGGAACGTGCTGGGAACCAAAAATCTCAGTGAGATATTAGGTGAAAGAGAAAGTATCAGTGAAACAATGCAGGCAAGTATGTCGTAAATATGTGACTAACTAATCACAAGAAAAACCACTGCAATCCTGTTTACACCCAAGTTTGAGATGCTTCCAATCAACTCCTACTTTCTATCTCTGGTTATGTGATAAAAGTTTTCATTGGTTGGATGCATGTATTGTGTAACTGAGTGACTTAAATCAAGTTGCAAGGAAGTAAGCTGCTCTAGTGTTTTTTTTTTTTTCATTTCTTTGATTTTGAATCAAAGATTGCAGCTGGGTTTGAGGGGCATTAGAAAGTAACTGGTAAAAATGTTTGTTGTTTCAGTTTGGGTGATATGTTGATTTGAGTGAAATTGTGTTGTTCCACAGAGTTCTCTGGATGAAGCCACTGATCCATGGGGTGTGAAGGTTGAGCGAGTGGAAGTGTAAGAACATTTACAATTTTTTTTGTTGGTCTCTTATGTTCTGGTTGCTGTTGTCCTTCCATTATTGCATCTCTGTGTTTTTTGACATTTCTGTTAATGGCAAAGTCTACAGTGATGATATTGTTCAAAAATTCTGCTAAACCTCAGCTTTTCCTGTAAATTTCTATTTTTGATAACCTGTTAATAACTGTTAATTGATTTTTCAAGATTCTGAAATCTCATTTGTGTCTTGTTGATTTTGTCCACAGGAAGGATGTACGTCTTCCTCAACAACTGCAGAGAGCCATGGCAGCAGAGGCTGAAGCTTCTCGTGAAGCTCGTGCTAAGGTACTCAACCTAGGGTTCCCATGCTCGAAAGTCCTTGAATGAAATTTTTAGTTTCCAAGGACTTGAAAACCCTTGAATTTAGACTGAGGTCCTTGAAAATGTCTGAAAAGTCCTTGAAAATAAGTGTAGATCAATCAAAGTTGAAAAAGTTGAAAGTGTAAGTTTCTAGCACAAATTGTGAAAACAAGTTTTCCTTTCAAATCCTGCATCTGATTATGATGTCTGACATGTGATTTTAGTATATTTTGTACCTGATTGGTGCATTGAAAATAACCTTTGTTACTAGCACATGATCACTCTGGTGTGCATACTCAAAGTCACGCTCATTGGACTTTTCAGCTGTCAGCTGGTCCTGTACGCACACTTGTGTTATTGAAATTTAACAATAAAGAGCGATATTTTTTATTTCTATTGGCTCCTATATAATGCTTAAGGTCCTTTAATTTGAGAGCCAAGGTCCTTGAAAATGACCTAAAAAGTCCTTGAAAGTCATTGAATACACCGAATGCAAATATGGCATCCAATTTGATTTGCCATTGTTCTGGACTGACTAGCCTCGTCTTCACGTGGAAATACAAAAGGATTATTACATGTGTGAGAGGCTAGTCAGTCCATAACAATGGCAACTCAAATTGGATGCCATATTTGTATTCGGTGTATTGGGTTCCTGAAAAAGTGCAAAAACCCTGTCAACCAAGGTTCATGTTTTGCAAAGACATTGCATTGTTTCTTCAGGAACTTTGTATTTCTGCTTAACTTGGAAAAATTACTGACAATTATTGTTGACTAGCCCTGCATTTTCATTACAGTACCAATTTTACAAAAATCCATTCAGATTTTAGCAGTGAATACCTATATCTTGGATTAATGACTACATCATTATCCAAGTTTAAAAGGGAGAAGAGACTTCTCTATAGAAAGCTATCATGATGAGTTGCACTTTTCTCTTCAGGTCATTGCCGCAGAGGGTGAACAGAATGCATCTCGTGCACTGAAAGAAGCTGCTGATATCATTTCAGAGTCACCTTCTGCTCTCCAGCTCCGATACCTGCAGACACTGACAACCATCTCAGCAGAGAAGAATTCCACTGTTATTTTCCCTCTCCCTGTCAACTTTTTGGCCAGACTTCTTCCAAATGAGAACAAATGACTAATTGAATGGAGAAAGTGTTCATCCTTGACTGAAATCAGTATTCTCTGATCGTGAATGGTTATTTACACTGCAAGATGTATTATATATATAGAAATTAATGGACACCACTGTGTATATTAATAAGCAGTAGAAGCAATTAAACATTTATTTAATGTTCATAGCCTTGCAACTTGTCTTGTTGTCAAAGGAGATATAGATTATGATATCAAGTGGTAACCATTATTGTTTCTGATAATCCTTTCTATTTGCAGACATTCTGTAGTGCTATGTATTCCCATAAATGTTATAGATATGTATCCATTCTGCTAACAGTTACCTTTGTACTGTCTTTTTCTAGGAATAAGAATACCAAAACAATAACAATCCTATTTTCAGGAGTTTTTTTGAGCATGTGATTATTTGATCTTATCTTAGTTGCAAGGCAACAGGAAGCTTTTCTTTTGGTGGTTTTTGTTTTTCAATCCCCTTTAAATTCCCTAGTAGTCTTGTTATTCAAGGTTTTGGTAATAGTCTTTTTATTTAGACTGGTGATTTGGAAATATATGTGTTTCAAGACAGAGCGAAAGAAATGTCAAACCTTCAGGAGAAAATTGAATTTTCTATAGTCACTGTGGTTAATTATGGTTTATTACACTAATGTATAGCTTTATCAAATGAAATTAACATTAAAATTAAAGTACCCATATCAAAGGTTAAGGTGCTGAATAAAGAGTACTCATCTCAGAGATAAGATGCAATGGTTATTTGTAAAACATTGAAGTGGGGTGAGGAATTAGAATTATGGCTTGCTAGGCTGTAGATACTTTCAACAACCGTGATTCTATACCAGCGTCTTACTGGATTATGGGAAAATGCAAACTTGTTTCATATTAATCAGTTTTTGAACAATTAAACGATCACTTGCATCCGATGATCCCACTCCTCTTTGGGTGGAAAGTAGCGTGAGCAATGACTGGCGCACACTTTCTCACCACATTAAGGCCCTACACATTTAACAGCAATTTCTCTATAGTGGGTCTTCAAAAGCAAAAAATTTGAACGTGTTATTTCCATTCTTTAAAAGTCACACTGGGCATATGACAAGGAAATTCTTGGCTTCGTTTGAAACACCCTATTCTTCGCCCTCATTTACGCAAGTGTATGCTAGATGTGTTAAACACAAGCTGTGTGAAGCTATATTTGATGACTTCAACTGAAGAATTTAAATCTTGGTGAATTTACTAGAGATTGACTTAAAAGTCAAAAGAAGGCAGAGAGATCACTAAAGAGAGAACCGATTGATGACTCTTTCCCCTTTGGATGGATGGATGACCTTTATTTAAACACGATAAAAAATCAAAGCTATAAGCTTTAAGTTGTTGATGAATACAGTCTTACTGAACAACCATGATGAAATTGATGTGCACATTTTACTAACTCCTGGATCTTAAAAACTTTTGAATTAATTGACCACACCAGCCACTGATGATCACCAGGATGATCACACAACAGAAACATCCTGATCTGTACTTCAACCTTATAGTCATCGCAAACAGGTATGTAAATTTAATGAGACGCATATCTGTGTGAACTCTGGCTTTCAATATTGCACATCTGGAGTCATCTTTGGGGGCTGCCATATTGCCATTGTTACTGTCGTCACGCACTGATTTCATCATCGCCGGTCGCGAATGTCTACTTGTGTTTATTTTTGTCTGCTGGAGTGTAATGAATGTTATGGTACTAGACAACAATCAAAATAATATATTACCATATAGGAGTAGGTTCCTGCAGATGCCAAAGGTTGAAATTCAAGGACTTTTCAATGACTTTGAAGGCCAAGTTTTAGAAAATTGAGGGACCACTTTTGGAAAGGTTTGCGGAAGCAATTTTAAAATTATTTAATATTATTTCTCAGCTTTTCCATGAAAGTGCTGTAATATTCAACTTCAAAATTGCCAAACAAAAAGCATTGCAAAAATCAAGCCTCAGCCCTCAAATTTAAGTACTTTCAAGGCCTTGAGTTTTTAAGTTTTAAATTCAAGCATCTTCAAGGACTTTCAAGGCTTTTATGAACCCTGAGTGGGTAATGTATTTGTCTTTAGCTGCAAGAAGGGATTTTTTTTTATCTATTATTGGTACCAAGTCATAGTTTGTTGCCAAATTTTCACCCAAGCAGAGTTGTCAGAAATCAGTAGATCGAAGCAATAGCACTGAAAAATCTCTTAATTAGGAGCATTTGACTTTCATTACATCCAAGAGGGAATAAACATATTTTGACCTTTTCGTGGGTTTAAAAATACTTGTCATAGAAAAGTGTGAAAACCACATCAACAACCATGTGCATTCAACTATTATTTTTTACAAGATTTTTGAGAATTGATTTGCTGTCAACTGAATCAGACAATATTCCTTCACTGTAATCACTTTTAAGAACTAAACTTCCTTCAGTTCCACAAGCATCAGTTTTTGGCAAATCATCTGACAGTAAATACTTGTTCAAAGATGAATTTTCATAATCTTTTGCCATACTGAATGACATTAGATAAGATGTTTGACTATTCCAATAACTACGTGATTTTATTACGGAGTAGCAGAGTGAATAGACACCCACAACACAATTCACATTGAACTTTCTGGTTTCACAGGCATGACTGAAAATGGGCACTATTTTGAACTTTTTCAATTTTAACCCCTTTCAACTCAAATATATCGTTATGTATACTCTTAAAATAATGTACTAAGCTATTCAGTGATGATACTTCAATCAGCACACATGTACCTTGAGAATGGCTTGTACCATAAATATCCCTTGCATGAGAATTGAATATTTTCAAGCCAACATTGCCTTTACAATAAATAGCGACTGCAGTACATCCTATTGTCAAGACAAAATTGTTGAAATTTTTGGATTAAGTGATTGAAAGGCTCTATCTAAGGAGGTACAGTACTGCTATCCTTCCATTGTAACTTTCACTGTATTGAAGTTCATAGTCAGTCTTAAACACATTTAAAAGTATGGGTAATTCTGTCTGCATTAAAAATAATTGTCTGGTTAACTGAGACAAACTTGAATACAACTGATTTCCAATATTGATTATTGACACCTGATCATTCGTAGAATTGATTCCTTGTTTGTTATGGTAAATCAAAGAGCATAAACTCATTGCAACACATTGTTGTCCTGAATTTTGTCCAAATGCCAACTCATTAGCTTGGCTATATGGTGCCCTTATTATTTTGCTGAGGTCAATGTACATTGGAGTAGGACCAGGGTTTTTCTCTATGTCTGAACTCAGTTGAAATTTACAATAGTTTAATACGTGTGCCTCACTCTTACAAAGACACACGGGTCTGTAACAAGAAAACATTGATAAATACCGACTTCCTCTATACTTCAATTTAATTATCCTTTGATATACCCTCACAGAACAATTCAACAAGTACTTCTCATGTTGTGTAACTTTATTTAATCTTACCCTCTTCGTATTAAGCTTACATTCTTTTTAACTCTTCTAACCTTCACATAGTGACGTAACCAAGAGGAATTCGGTATGCTTGGACGAAATTATACGCTTGTAAACAAATTCCTTCAGTTTTCTGCCCTTTAATCTTCTGAGACGTTTCAGAGCAGCTTCGTGTACTCTACTGGGTTCTCGATTACTTCTAAATACATAATTTATGTATGGGGTTATATGGTACTCTTGCCTTGATCTCTTGTAAAGTTCGCGGCCGGCCCGTTTCCAAAACGCTCCACAACTTTTAGTGTGGGTCTACCGATAACGGTGTGTGACTTTCTAGGTATATTGAGCGTAATAGCCATCTTACGCGTACCTCAAGCAAGCACAAAGGCAGCCACAGGTGTTTTCTGAGACAGACAGGCAGTCATGGAACGCAGGGCATTGTGGTCTAGATTCAGTACAAATAAACCCGCGAAAATGAATGCGGAAGGGAAAAAGTTTCACAACTGCGCTTCTTATCATATATAAAAACTTTTCTAAAATGAAAAATGACGAACTGGGTGCTTTTCTTCAAAGACGAGGTATTCCCTTTCACGGCAGAAGAAAAAAGGAGTGAATAATAATCGCTCAAGTAGCAAAGAATTTGGCTTTTCCTCCTCGGCCGACACCAGTACCAGACGAGCTTAGAACGAGCGTTGTTAACGACAAAGAAAATCTCTTAAGCATAGAAAATGGCATCATGAAGCTTCCAGATCCAGAGAAATTACTCTTGGGATGGCAATCGAAACTTGATAATCTTCCCAATATTTCAAGTGTAGGAGTTATTGCTTACATCGACCAACCTAAGTTTAAAAGCGCGCGTACGTATACTGCTGCCTTACCAGTGTTTTTTAGTGTGTATATTGACAAATTCTCAATTTAGATTCTTTCAGTTTTAGGACTAAGGCTATTCATTATGAATGCTGACGCTGAGCGAGCTAAAGCACTCAAAGCTGGTGAAAGTCTTCTACTCTCTGGCCATGTTAGGAACGTGGAAATGCACAGAATCAGTCCAAATCTCAAGTACTGTTTTATTCGAGCTGTTGTCAATCCAGCAATGACTAGAATTAATGATTCTTACAAAGTGTCGCTGGTTCTTCACAAAGAAACATCAAAAGTTGAAGCAGCATATTGTGCATGTTCTTAATTAGCTCTTATGATAACATTATGTCAAAATATCACCTTACTTGTGTTTCAAGTAACCGGTGTTACTCAAAGTTTGTTGAAGTTTCTTCACACTGTAATACAATTTGTTCTTTTGTGCATTTTGTTTTATTGTTATTATTGCGTATTTAAAGTGCATAAGCCACGAAATTTTTTTCTCTTGTTTCTTGTAGTTGGATATCTATAGAAAACGTTTCGAAGCCTTAAAAGTGCTGGGAAAATCTAAAAGGCATTTTTTTGCTTTCAAAATACGCGCGATTTGCCTCCAAATTTGTCCCGGTCATCGCGCGGTCAAAATCGCACGTGACGTCAAATTGTGTACCCAGATTCTTCGAAGTCTATGGAAGTTGAAGTTCATTTATTGAGTTATTTTTTAGTTATTTTTTTAAGAAAAAATAACTATTTGTTAGCGTAGAGATTGGTGTATTGTGGTGTAGTGTAATCTGATCAGCGCAATTTGGTGTATCTCTAAGCAATCTGACTGGCACATCTTTTTTTTTGGTGTGTCTCAACGCAATGTGATTGGCCCAATTTTTTGGTGTATCACAAACCAATCAGATTGTAGTATTTTTCAATGTCGCATCAATCAGAACTTTCTCTCTAATTTGGGGTTTGACAGGTCTTCAAATTTTAGCGAATCAACGCTTGTCTCGGAGAGAGCGTTTCGCGAATTAAGGAGATGTATCAGTCGTGTTGGGTAAGTGGTGGAGTTGTTATCGTTGTACGACGGTGCTTATTCTTCCTTCTGAAGGAGACTGATAAAGCAATTTTCTTCCAACAAAGTTTATGGCAAGCAAAGAAAGGTAAACATCACCAATGACTGATAAAGCAATTTTTTTTCTTCCAACTAAGTTTATTTGGGCCGGATTTGTGGATCAGCGGATTGAATTAAATTGGTTCGAATTGAGGGCTTTGCTGTTTTGGCAAAATCGCTGTCGAGTGCTTTTTATGGTTTGTTAACATGGAGAGTTATGGAGACTAAGACTTCGGAACAAGTTGATGCCATCCATGACAATTTGGAATTACTAAAATCGCCGGAGGAAGGGCGGGATCACTCGATAAAAATTTGCATTTGAACGGGAGGACTTTATTTACAAGGATTTCTCTTGCTTACATCTAATAACAAACTTTTCAAGTTTTCTTTGCCTCGGAACGATATATCATAGAAGGCATTTTATAGACCTCGAGTTTTTTTACTGATTGAAATTAAAGGTATATGGCAGTGACTTCCACAAGTTTTTTTTTTTTCGGTCAGAAAAGTACAATTGTTTTGTTCGCAGTATTTATTTACGGATGGTTTCAATCGCCAATGTTTACATAAGATGGTTGTATTAATTAATCGAATTAAACAATCGGCCAAAAATTTTACTGTTCCCAAGGGTTGTTGTTTTCATCAGTACGTTAACAATAGTAGTGATTCACAGTATTAGGTTTGTACTTAAGTATATTTAAGTTCACTCGAAAGATGAGTATAAACTGTAACAAGCTTATCGTTGATGCGCGGCCAATACTTCAAATCTGACTGACACTCGATGCCAAAACTCAACCTCGTTCCCTGGATATGCCACCACATTACTTTACGCCAATTAAAAACTGCACGCTATTTTGCATTTTCTTGCACAGGAAAAATCAAAGAGAATCTCTGATTCTGGCCCTTAATGGTCAGAATAATAACTAGGACTTTGTCTCTGACGAAGGAACGGCAATAAGCACAATTTTAACCTACGAGCAGGTTGTTGTTTAGTCTCGTGCAATAGAGAGCTTTAGATTCGAGTACGAGAACGAGTACGAGTACGAGTTTACTAGCGTGCTCACATTGCGCATGCGTAGCTCTGCGTGACACTGTCACGGAAGCGGGAAACTCGTCGTCCGCCGATCGTCGACAACGAGATTTTGACCAGAAGTCGTCCTCTAGAGAACGAGTTTCGAAAGGTGAGTATTTTGTATTTTAAACTTACCCTAGTCTTTTTCTAAGTCAGCAAAAGCAAACTTAAAGCCCTATACAGAGGTTTTATCGAATTGAATGTTATTACAAACCCTGATTTCATTCATATTTGATACTTTTTGGTCGACCTATTTTCACGAAATTCTGAGGTCTACACACGTAAACAACATATCGCCAGTCGAATAAATTTAAATTGAAAAATGAGAGCCTTAAAAAGCACTTTCACCCTTTGAATTTTAACCATACATGAGGGATATAAACAGTGAATTGTTGTGATGTGGTTGACACTTTCCCGACTTTCTTATATTCGTAGCGATAGCGAAACGAGAACTTTTTATTTGGAAAGGAAACACGAAACTATGCTTCTCAGAGAAGTACTGGTTGAAGAGCCTCACAAGTACTGACCAGATTCAAAAGAGAGAGGTATATCTTGGACGAAAATCGCCGAACACTATAATAAAACCTTGAACACTGAAACATTTTATTAGCTTCTCATTAATTATTGTCATATTAATACCATTATATTTATGAAATGAAAACTAAGGAAGAGTTTGTATGGTAAAATATCTGAATACATTATTTTTACATCTTTTTAGTTGTATCATATAAATGTACTGTATTATTATTACAAAGTCAGTTCAGCTGTTTTGAAATTAAAAATTATACATATTTACAATTTTCATTTTCTCAAGTAAATTAATTTAGATTTGAAAATTCTCCATAAAGGAAAAAAAATTGATGGCCATGGATCCACATCCCATATTCATCAATTACTCCTTTCATTGCTAACTATACATAAAAATTTACAAGCAGAAAATATAATTTCAATTATAATTTGGTTCACTTCTTCTCTTTTATCTTCTCATCACTTTGCCAAATTGCATTGCTTAAATGTAGCCATAGTTGGTACTAACTATGATGTAGCAAATCAAGAACTTTAAACCTGAAAATAATCATCTAATGTAGGGGGTTGAACATCAAAATAGGTGCTTGTAGTTGATCCATAAAAGCAGATACGTGCATTCCGAAGCACAGCACCCACTGAATTCATTACACCTACTGGACTTAATCCAATCTTTAAGTTTTTCTTAAAATCTAGGAAAGCGAAGTATGTTACTATGTTGCTAAACACCCACTCCACAGCTTCCCTGACTTTACTTCATCCTTCAAGATGAATCTGAGTGGATAGGCGAGGTCGCCATATATACACAGTGGTTGTCCACTGGTATCAAATGAATGCTGCTGAAGGTTATGAAGGAGGCCAAACATTCTTAACATACCAGCATCATGCCTTTTACCCTCTGAAATGAAAATTTATAGAGTAAACATACTTGGATTTATATCAGTAGCTAGTGTTATAACACTCTTGTAGCTGCAGGTAACTGTTGAGTTACAAACTGTGATTTAAATTTTTTTTTGATTTTCCAAGTTAATTGGTTAATAGCCATTTTGATTTAGTAGGGGCTGGGTTATAGATATTTGTGTAAGGATTCAAGGGTAGGCTACATTTAATGAAGCTCTTACCAAGGGGCTGACTACCGAAAATGTTTCCTGATAGCTTTGATCTTTCCAGCCCACTCCTCTAGGTGTAGATACCGTAGATCCTCAAATCAATTAGCGCCCAGGGAGCTTAATTCAAATTTATGAGAAAATGCGCTTATTTAATTTTTCCCAAATGGTGGCCTGACATGACCATTTTTTTAATACATCATCTAAACATAAACAAAATTAACTATTTATTGACGTAAAAAACTGATCCTAGAGTTTAACTCACCATTAGTGCAATGTACAAATCTAATACTACACGATGAAAACCATGCATCCTTTGCTTTCTCACTACTCATCCACAAAATGAGGGGAGGGGAGGGGGCACTTATTTGAGGGGGGTGCTTATTTTAAATTTTTGGTCGATAGGAGGGGAACTTATACGAAGGGGGTGCTTATTCGAGGATTTACGGTCGTGACACTTCAATTCAGTTTCAAATTTGGGGGCTTAAATAAGGGGAGGCATTACAGCAGAACGATGCAAATAAGCGTATTAGCTTACCAACTGGTCCATACAAATTGGCTATTAAACCATTTGGCGCAACAAATGATTGAAACTTTAGGGCATGTACCCTTTTGTGCCCACTGGGTACACGCTGGTTCTCTCCTGGGCGACAAATTGGGCGAACTGTCAGGTCTACAAACCCCTAGCAATTCTCAAGAGCTGTTCCCTTTCCATGGACAGCAAGAGCAAAGTCTTCCAGATGTTGGCTACTCAGCCAGGGTTGATCGAGATCTCTGAGCAAGTATCCATGGTTCGTGTAAGTAAAGCTGATCACCTCGTTGAAGATTAAGCTCAGCTCGGGCACTGAACAAAGCGAGGAATCATATCCGAGAGACGACATGGGTAAGAAGAAAGTTTCAATAAAATCAACGGCCCTTTCGTTCCTGAACATACCGTGCCATTGGCACAAGTAAACATTTCTGGAATTGCTAATGCCCGAAGAAGGAGAGGCAATCCTGTGATGACAAACCTGAGCTCGGCTGCAAACTCTTCAGGAGAAATGGCGTCAAAAACATCGTCAATCCTTTCATACTGCTTGTAAGGATGTTGCCTCCCATCGTTGTGATTTCATAAATCGCGAAGGAGGTAAACGGATGCTAATAGGATAGTTTTTTTGGCTAAACATGGCGAGATTGTTACAGTAAAACCCTCGCACTCGGATCGATACATTTGTTTAGAATCTAAAGTTACAATTTTCGTCAGCACAACTACGAGTACGAGATACTAGTGCCAGATCTCGCGCGGTTAAAACTCGTACTCGTACTCGTTCTCGCACTCGAATCTAAAGCTCTCTAATGTTGGAGAGAGAGATAGCGTTGCGTGACAAGTTCAAATTAGGGCTGTGGAGGGGACTGCAGGAAGCGTTGTACCAATGCAGTTTATTCTTGCCATTAATTATTCAGACACCAGCATCAGCTATATAGTGTCCCATTTCAACCTACGTATCCAAAAAAATAACTCCTGCATGCGTAGCATGCCTATGTTTTTGAGTTATTTTTGAGTTATTTTTTTAAAAAAAAAATAACTATATGTTAGCGTATAGATTGGTGTATTGTGGTGTAGTGTAATCTGATCAGCGCAATTTGGTGTATCTCTAAGCAATCTGATTGGCGCATCTTTTTTTTGGTGTATCTCAACGCAATGTGATTGGCCCAATTTTTTGGTGTATCACAAACCAATCAGATTGTAGTATTTTCCTTTGTCGCACCAGTCAGAGCGTTCTTGCAAATTTATGGTTTGACAGGTCTTCAAATTTCAGCGAATCAACGCGTGAGTCGGAGAGATCGGTTCGCGAATTAAGGAAATGTATCAGTCGTGTTGGGAAAGCGGTGGAGTTGTGATCGTTGTACAACTATGCTTATTCTCCCTTCTGGAAAAGACTGAGTGGAACATGAGAAAAATTTTGAATGAAATATTACTTCAGATGTTGATAGGAGCAACTTCAGGATATTTTATTGCTATATATGAGTTAATCAGTGATTCCAATTTTGAATTTCGCTCAAGGAACAAGGTAAGAAGACGTCTACAAGAGCTGTAAGATCATCTATTCAATGTAATGGCTCATGTCCTTCGTGAGGATTTTATCGTTAGGATCTGTCTGGATTTGAAAGATCGTCAGGGAACTTTTTCTACCGATTAGCAAGTTAAAACGTGCATGTTTTGTGTACCGCTCCTTCACTTACAACGCACACACCGTCAGCTAAAGACCTAACACGAATTTAGCGCTATAGCATGTTGTTTTGGAAGGGCTACTTGGTTGAAACGACCACCAAGTTACATTTACTTTGTGTCGACTGCCACGTTACATATCCGTTTCTTTGCTTCTAAAAGTCCTCCATGAATTAAATATTGTGTAAACGATACTTTCCCGTTACAACTGCGTGTTTACTTTTTACTCGCCAGTATGGATTAGATTTTCTTAGATGAAATGCCATTTTTTAGTAAACAACGTAAATTTTATGATATAAATCTACCTCAATGTAAAATATTTCACAAGGGACAGAATGGTACGGTTGGTTAATTTACCACGCAACTCTCACGTGCTTAGACGTTTTCTACCAATAAAATTCGCTTATAGCTAACCTGGACTTTACCCTATTGCGTGTCAATTTCCTGTAAACAACCTGCATTTTATCACGTAATTCGCACGCAAAGGGCAAAAGTCCAGATAGGCAACAACCAATCAAGTAGCCCACCTTATTATCCTTTGAAGAATGATACTTTCTCTTGGTTCAATCTACTTTCACTTGTTCGAAGAACGGAGACCGGAAAATATCTTTGTCCAGAGACTGTAAGAGATAAAATAGAGCTTTCCACTGCTTAAATTATATGTAAGAGTATTTTGAGGCAACCATCTGTTACTGAACAAGAAGCTACACGGAGCCTATATTTGGGCCGGATTTGTGGATCAGCGGATTGAATTGAATTGGTTCGAATTGAGGGCTTTGCTGTTTTAGCAAAATCGCTGCCGAGTGCTTTTCATGGTTTGTTAACATGGAGAGTTATGGAGACGAAGACTCCGGAACTAGTTGATGCCATCCATGACAATTTGGAATTACTAAAATCGCCGGAGGAAAGGCAGGATCACTCAATTAAAATTTGCATTTGAACGGGAGGACTTTATTTACAAGGATTTCTCTTGCTTTCATCTAATAACAAACCTTTCAAGTTTTTTTTGCCTCGGAACGATATATCACAGAAGGCATTTTATAGACCTCAAGTTTTTTTTGACTGATTGAAATTAAAGGTATGTGGCAGTGACTTCCACAGGTTTTTTTTTTTGGTCAGAAAAGTACAATTGTTTTGTTCGCAATATTTATTTACGGATGGGTTCAAACGCCAATGTTTACATGAGATGGTTGTATTAATCAATCGAATTAAACAATCGGCCAAAAATTTTATTGTTCCCAAGGGTTGTTGTTTTCATCGGTACGTTAACAATAGTAGTGATTCACAGTATTAGGTTTGTACTTTAATTAAATATATTTAAGTTTACTCGAAAGATGAGGATAAACTGCAACAAGCTTATCGTTGATGCGCGGCCAGTACTTCAAATCTGACTGACACTCGATGCCAAAACTCAACCTCGTTCCCTGGATATGCCACCACATTACTTTACGCCAATTAAAAACTGCACGCTATTGTGCATTTTCTTGCACAGGAAAAACAAAACAGAATTTCTGATTCTGGCAATAACTAGGACTTTGTCTCTAACGAAGGAACGGCAATAGGCATAATTTTAACCTACGAGCAGGTTGTTGTTTAGTCTCGTCATGCAATGTTGGAGAGAGAGATAGCGTTGCGTGACAAGTTCAAATTAGTAAAGGCTGATAGTTTCGAAAGAAACTGTTTGGGGCTGCGTCGGTGGGAGTAACGAAATAATTTGGATATATCAACAAAGTTGAAATGGTAAATTGGCCACCGTAATGATTACAAAAGCTGACGTTTCGAGCGTTAGCCCTTCGTCGGAGCGAAGTTCAAATTAGGGCTGTGGAGGGGACTGCAGGGAGCGTTGTACCAATGCAGTTTATTTTTACCAACAATTATTCAGACACCAGCATAAGTTATATAGTGTCCCATTTCAACTTACATATCCAAGAAAAATAACTCCTACATGCGTAGCATGCCTATGTTTTTGTTTAAGCAGGTTGATTAATTTGGCAGCTGTAATAGCTGATGTGGACCTAGAGACCTGCTGTCCTAACCCACCCATCCCACCCCAGGGAGGACATCCATCACACAATAATCTCGTGTGTGGGAAATTAACGTCTCCTGCCCCAACCCTGTAGGAGACGGGACCTCCATTTATTCGTCCCTATCCGAGAAGAATAGAATATCTAACCATTTCTTGATGTTATAGAATGGTAGCAAATTCTTCTCAATTATTTTAAGACCTTGAGTGTTGGTCCGGCCGGGGCTCGAACCCTCGACCTTCCGCACTATACTCCAGCGCTCTATCCATTGAGCTAACCGGGAGGCGGTTTCAGAACTTTCAGAAGAGTCGGACTCGAAGGAATCATGAGAATCACTGGACATCTTTGCCTTTCAATGCTTTATCTATCTACTACGAAGTACTGCAGAATCCTCTTAGCGACAACAGACCTTCGCGCCGAAGGTACACAATGCGACGTCGCGAATAACTTCGACGGCGATAATCATGAAACCATGCGCTCTAAAGTTCCTTCTACGCATGCGCCCAGACTTCACGCATGCGTTGTAGTGGAACTGCGTTTTGTGACTGAACGCAAAAAAGAAAAAAGCCAAGCCGAATTTATACCTTGGGCGTTTCCTTCGGAAAGCCCGAGTAATTAGGCTGCACTGGGATATGGGTTTATCCACCGAGGCTGGAATATGTCGGAAATTTTAGAGAACCTGCCCCTTCGTATGGCGGCAGAAGCAGATGGGTGACAAAATATAACTTACCCTCCCCTGGAAAGGACTCCAGCTGGTTACTCCTTATTCGGTAGCCTCCTTATTAGGTAACAGGTGACTCGATGCATGCACTCCCTCCGATATCGTTCGTCGCTCGCCTTCTCCATACTATTGCAAAGATCTGAAATCTGGCAAACGCGAAAGAAACTACAACGGCGCTAATGGCGCCTGAGGGTAAGTCATTTAACGGCATATAAAGGGGTTAACGGAGATAACTTGCCTGGGTATCACAAAGACGTACCTTTTAAAGTGCGCGATGTCTCTCTCGCTCCCTCAACTCGTTTCTTGTTTACCCATCCTCATGGAGGTGATGGTGTGAAAATCAAAACAAAGAAGCTATGTTTATTGGATATTTAGCAAAAAAATTTACGTTAAATGTAAAAGTGAAGGTACAGTTATTTTTTTCAAGCTTCTGTCTAACGTTGCAAGACTGTAAACATTGGTACTGTAAGTATTTCGATCGAAAATGCATGTCGTGTCAACGTCGTTCGATTTTTTTAGTAGCACATCATGTGAGTTGGTCTTCAGCTCTAGAATTGGTTCTTTGCCTTTTAGCATGGAACCTTGATTTGATAAGTTACATGCGACTGGAAGGATATTTTTTTTGGATCAACTGGTTCAAATTTCGTATCTAACTTATGACTAAGCGTGATGGAAGCCGAGCAAAATTCGGGGCTGGGAAGCTACGTACATGTATTTACGTTCAAAATAACTCATATTAACGGAATGCGAGTCTTGGAAAATAAGTAATTACCCATTGATCCATCACAGTTCGTGATTTATTTTCTAATATGCACATTATTTTGTCGAGCTCTCAAGTTTTGTTTCGACTCAGAGTCATACACTACGTAGATGTGTGCTAATCGGAACGGTATTTTGGTTGTTTACGAGCTTGTATAGTGCACGCAGATTTCTCATTTTTTTCCAATACAAATTTCCTTATGAAACCTTCCTTTATCATTTTCTGCCAGTGAAGGTGTTTCGAAAACTTTGAAAGCCTTTCTTCGTTGATTCTAGAGAAAATTCATCCGAATGCCCCACAAGTTAAAAACTTCCGCACTGCTAATTATTTATGAAAGAAATCCCCTTCAGGATGTTTTTCATGTGAAGAGGTCTTTGGTTAATCATGGTTGTTGATCAATTTGTAAATTTTTAGGCGAACTAGGCAATACAAAGGTGGTAAAGCCATTAGTAAACAGGTGACTAACGTGCACACCTCTTACTGAGTTAGTTATGCCAGAAAATGTCTTAATGGTTTTGGAAAGAGTACCATATAACCCCATACATTAGTTATGCATTCCACTTCTTTGTCTTTTGCGTCAAAACTTTAAAAACAAAGTCTGCTAGGCGGAATGCATAATTAATGTATGGGGTTATAATTATGGTACTCTTGCCATGCTTTTTAATGAATTGCCCAAATGTCTGTAAATCAACATAGCACCTTAAATATATTCTTAGGTCATTGAAGTTTTGATGATAACAGGTGCACTACAGGAAGAAGCTAATGAGGACAGTAATTCTTTGTGAAAGTACAACTTCATTTTTTTTTTCAGCCCCACTCTGGGATTAGACTGGTACCAGTGATTAATCAAATTCTGTGGATTTGTATTATTGGTTATAGTTTAAATTCTTATTTGTTAAAATACTTTCTTTCTAATCAGTCTAGCAATTAAAAATGTGAACTGCAAGCATGACAGAAGTGTTAAGATATTTCAATGTGTTAGATATTAACAAGGTGTCCAATAGCAAAACAAAAGTAATGTAGATATTGCTTGCAGATCTTTACCCTTGGACTTGACATATTTAAGGTCCTGGATGCCTTTTTTTTCAGGGGATTCAGGTGACCGTGGTTGCTGTGACTATATACTGACAGGCCTGTCTATCATCCTCTTTGTGTGTACTTTGCCATTATCTTTATGCTTTTGTTTAAAGGTAAGGTTGCTAGAGATAATTCTCTATGGTAAATTTACAATTGCTGGCTCAAGACCAGGATTTCTTTCAAAATATTAAAGACTGTAAATACTAGCATCAGAGGATCGCACCAGCCCTTTTTTAGAAGTGAAGTTGTAGATGATTTTAAACTAAATTGTACAGCTGCTGACCTTTTTTTATGAAATAATTTCCTATTTGTAAACCCCTTTCTGTATTGAATTTCGTAATTAGCCCCTTAGCCTTATTGTTTCAGTAAATAGTCTACTAACCTTATTGTAAATTTTACATTTAGATAAGCGCAAGATTACTTCAGTTTCAATAATATAGATCGATTTCTATAGCGCATTTCCATGTAAAATGCTCTAATGAGCTTTACAACACTGTGTGTGGGACTTTTCCAGACTGCCAGCGGCAGTTTACATTTAATAAAGAAGAAATTTTACAGCTGCCCCCTCCCCCCATTTCCAGTAAACAGGCCAGACCACATCACAGTAATCTCGTGATGTGGGTTCTTTAACGTCCCCTGCCAAAATTAACTAATTTATAAGTGCATGAGACGGGACCTTCGGCTTTGCATCCTATCCAAGAAGACGAAGCAATGTGAGTGAAGCGTGTTGCTTAAGGACACAACGTCAAGCCCCAGCCAGGACTTGAACCCGGGCCAACTGACCTAGAGTCCAGTGCACTGACCACTGGACTACTCACATTTTCAATCAGGGCGTCAAGTCTTTACTTCACCTGAAGACATGGCAGAGACATTTAACAACCATTTTACTAGTATTGGTCAGACTCTAGCCCGTGGAATTCCTACTGTAGACATTGATCCACTTGATTATGTGAAAACCTCTGACAGGGTATTTTCTTTCGAAAGGATCAATGTCTGAGAAGTCGTAAACTTAGTCAAAGGTATCGATGGAGGGAAGGCCACTGGTCTTGACAACATTCCATGTAAATTATTAAAAATAGCCACCGATGTGGTTGCACCCTCTTTAACGTGTATATTTAATCAATCACTATTGACTGGTATCTACCCTTCCGACTAGAAGCTGGCTAACGTAACACCTATCTTTAAGAATGGATCCAAGACTGACTTAAACAACTATCAGCCTATATCCGTTATACCTGCTGTAGCCAAAATCTTTGAAAAAATTATCTATGACCAACTATACAATTATCTAAGTGTAAATGATTTATTAACCAGTTGCCAGTCTGGCTTTTGCCCCCTACACAGTACACTCACTGCCTTGTTGGAGACAAGCAACAATTGGTGTGTCAATGTTGACAAAGGTCTTCTTAATGGTGTAATTTTCATTGATTTAAAGAAAGCCTTTGACACTATAGATCACGAAATCATTCTGCAAAAACTTGTTAAATATGGGGTGGATGAAGATGCACTGAAATGATTTAAGTCTTACCCTAAAAAATTGCCTACAATGATGTAATATAAACAGTCACCTTTGCGGTGCAAGCCCTCTAAACTATGGAGTTCCCCAAGGATCAATAATTGGTCCTCTACTTTTCTTGATCTATATGAATGACTTACCAAATTGCTTGTGCCTACGCTCTCCTAGAATGTATGCTGATGACACGAACGTCACCTTTGCTGCGTCTTACATGCATTAATCTCTGGCTCAGCAAACAAGTTAAGCTTCAATGTGGCAAAAACTGAGTTCATGGTCATTAGCTTGCATCAAAAATTGCAGTCTTCAAATGACAAGACAAAAATGTTAATGTAGAGGGTGTCAAAATAAACCAAGCAGCTCATAGCAAAGCTCCGGACTGAACATAGATGAAAACTTCTTGTGGAAGGAGCACATTCACGCAATCTCTAAATAAGTCTCTTCCAGTATCGGTGCACTGATGCGAATGAGACCTTTTGTTTCATTGCACACCACTATTAAAATATACAAAGGTCTAGTCGAACCACATTTCGATTACTGCAGTGTTGTTTGGGATGGCTTGTCCAGTGAGAAACTACAAAATCGTGCTGCCAGAGTAATTGATAAATCAGTTATAATATGAACTCTAGCTGTTTTCTCAACTCTCTCGGCTGGGATAACTTATCAATAAGAAGGACGAAGAAAATTTAATGTATAAATGCGTTAATCTCGCCCCAAATTATCTTTGTAACATGTTCAGTCCGAGAACCTTGTCCTTTGATCTTCGTGGCGCAAACCAAAAATTGTACTTGCCGAAACCAAGAATTGATTTCCTGAAGCGTACCTTCAGTTATAGCGGAGCTTCTCTTTGAAACGATCTTCCTGAGGATATTCACACTGCAAAATCTCTACGCATCTTCAAGAGAAGAATTGATAAATGGCTCTCTGTATTGGGCTCCCACACGGCAAATATGTAAACCAGTTAATAGAAAATTTTACTTAGATGAATTTCTTCTTTGTTTTCTATTGCCTTATTGATATTTTTACCGTGTTTTGAATAAAGATTTAATTCATTCATTCATTCTAGTTTTTATTTTAGTTTTAAATTACGTAGTGACCTTTTTTCCTGAGTTGTAAATAGCCCGATTATTTTTATTGTGAATTTAATACTAGTAATACTAGTAATATTAGTTTTCAACTTAGGAGTGCATGTTACAGTACGAAATGTACATTGATTAAAGATGATTTATTCTCTATGGTAAAACCCCTTTTTGAATGTTTTATTTGGACAACTCCTTAGTTACAGGTTGGAATGAAATGCAAAACTGAACCAGTTTTTTTTATATTTTTGTTTTTGGACACAAAAACAGATTGTACAAGAATATGAGAGAGCAGTGATCTTCCGTCTTGGTCGTCTGCTGCCTGGAGGAGCTAAAGGCCCAGGTAGATAAGAATCAAAGACTTGAACATAGCTTGGTGAAGGCTAAATTAATTCTTTTTGGATCACCATTTTTTTTTCCAGCTCAAAGATTGTCTTTAAAGAATCTTGTATGCAAAATATTAAATGGAGACAAACCAAACATCTCCAAGTTATGACATTGGAAAGTTAGGTTTCAAATGCAGTTTTCCCAGGGAAAAAATATGAGCATGATACATTCTCTTTGTTCTTCCCAAAACTGTCTTGGCAACAGCTTGACCAGATAAAGCCTTTTTTTTTTTTTTCTCAGAGGGCATGGTAACAAATCCTGCAATCTGATTGGTTCTTAGCACAGTCAGGTTTTCTTATCTCTGCCCACATGCACATGAATGCTTTTGTGAGTTGCTGAGTTTATCCATTTCTTTTTCTAGCTCGGCAGTATTTTTAAGTAAAGATGTCGCTTACGTCCTCAAGCTTATAGAGGACTTAAAGATCGTTTTCTTTTTCCTCTCTCTCTCTCTCTCTCTCTCTCTCTCTCTCTCTCTCTCTCTCTCTCTCTCTCTCTCTCTCTCTCTCAAATCACTTTGACTGCCAGCAAAAGTATTGGCTTCAAAAAGAAGTAGTACATGTAGTAGCACATGTGTCAGTTGACACATGGCCTAACAATTGTTTGTAGTTAATTTTGATCCTTCACAAAAAGTAACGTCAATAGTTAAAAGGCAAGGTATTTGTTTACAACCAAATTAATCAATGTCACTTTCATTCATTTAATGTCTGAATTCTTTCCAGCAATTCTCTTGTTGTGAAACAGTGAGTGAAGTTTTGAGTTGTACCACAAATATGCTTCCAGCTTTCTTTGCAGGTCTGTTTAATTTGGACATTTGTACCATAAATTGCACAACAGAAACCAAAGAAATTCACTGAGTAAAAGCAAAATGAAATCCTTGTGTGTCTAGTTAAATTGTCTTATTTGACTTAAGTTTTTTGGTGGAAGAAAGACCAGATCTACACACACCATTACAGCAAATAGACAAGCAAACTTGCACAACTTCAAAACATACATTTAATTTACCACCAATTACTTTCCTTGCCATTTACTAACTGAACAGAGGTAAATCTTGGTGGATTGACCATAGATGGAAGTGAACACTTTCTTAAGATCCTTGCCTGTGTTTGAAGAAAAAAATTATTGTGACAGTGGACTTGAGTTTGTTTGCCAAACTGGTATGTTTTTTTCGAAAGTGTACATGCGCCTTTTTTTTTTCTTACACGCTCTTTTATTGACAGGTGTCAGATCATGAAAATTGCTAGTAAAAAAAAGTTTGAAAGTTTGTTTGGAACCTTTTCAATCACTTTTATCCAGACACAAATAAAGATGTTTTCACTTAAGCCTCTTTAATTAGGATTGCCTCTGTTTTCACTACCATCTACTTGATCAAAATTTGTTCATTATGGAGGATCTTGCCATAGTTACAGCCCTTAATCATTCGGGGTTAATTTTTTGAAAAAATCAAAAAGCTATTCACCAGTCTAGGTTAGTCCATATCAGGAAAAGACTGCGTCCTCTGTCTTGAGTACAGTTTTTCCAACATGGACCTGTCAGCAAGTGAATAACATATGCATTTTTCTGTACAATCTTCCTCAAGACTTGAAACTTAGCACAAGTAAACTACATTGATTTTTGAATGTATATTTGTTTGTAGTACAAAAAAATGTGCAATTAAAGCTCTAGGACTATCTTTTATCAGCAAAGTGATTTTTTTTTAAAGTGTCCTATCCTTTATATGTGGTCTGATTTAGCAACATTCATACCATTTAGACCCTTTGTATGCTTCATAAGTTTTTGTTTCTAGCTTTCAGAGTGATATGTTTCTAAGCAATTTTTGTGATAAATATTTTAGGTCTCTTCTTCATTCTGCCTTGTATGGACTCCTACCAGAAAGTTGACCTTAGGACAGTGTCCTTTGATGTTCCTCCACAAGAGGTAATCACTAAATTCTAGTTGCAGCATTTACAAGAGGGACAGTTTTGGAAAAGTTTATCGAAACATTTTTGTGAAATTTAGTGTAAAGATGTAGGTGCTGATAGTGATATAACCTTTGGCTCTGAAACCTCAAGTGCTTGAGAGAATTAATTGAGGTGCAAATGATTTCATTTTGCTCTTGTTCCATGAACATTGTTTATTTGGTGTGAAATAAACTCTCAACTTCAGCCTACAAGGTGATAAACTGAAATGCTGGTTATGGTCTCATTTGTAAATGTATTTCCTTGGATTTTTCTGTAGGACATCTGAGGCACTTAGTGTATTTTTAGCCACTTCCAATCTGATTGGCTTGTTGTACTTTTAATTTATTTTAGATTTTGACTAAAGACAGTGTGACTGTTGCTGTGGATGCTGTGGTATACTTTAGAATCCATGACGCAACTATGTCCATCACTAATGTGGAAAATGCCAATCGTTCCACACGTCTGCTGGCTCAGACCACCCTGAGGAACGTGCTGGGAACCAAGAACCTTAGTGAGATATTGGCTGACAGAGAAGTTATCAGTCATGTCATGCAGGTACTGATAAATCTGACTTTTCAGCATTGCTTTCATGTTTTAAGCAGGAACAGGTGGAGGAATCATTGGAAGATCTCTTAATTGTTTTGCTGCCAAACCTAAGTGTTACATGGTTATCTTTTGCACTGTAGTATCCTCCTCCCATTAATAGATGTTTTATTACCCCATCTATTGTTAAATACATTTTAAAGGTAAAGATCTCTCCCATATCAGTCAAACATATAGATGCTGATATTTCGATATGGGTCGTGTAATTTCTGGAAGTCTTGTCTAATACACATGAAAAGTGGAAACAATGGAAACAAGTAATTTATGACCTACCATTAAATACCGACCAAACTGTCGATAACTTGAGTAACTCTAATGTTGTGTGTAAAGGAAAAATTGAGATGATTAACATATTTTATGTTTTCTTTTCATAAGAGCTCGCTTGATGAAGGAACTGATCCTTGGGGTGTTAAGGTGGAACGCGTAGAAGTGTAAGTCAAAGCTTCATCCAGTTTTTATAGCTACTGCCTCTTATGGGGGTGAAGCCATAATGTTGTCCTGTTGAGTAAGTGAGTGAGTGATTATAAATTAGAATATGAAGGACCTCTCAGCCTGCTGAGTTTTACCTGATATTCCTCGCTCTAGGCTTTTGTTTGTTTGGAAAATCTTCAGTTTTCAATGCCTCTTGACAATTTCTTCAGATCGTTGCAAATCTTACTTGGAATTGACATGTGATCACACTGTTTCCTATTGCTACTTATTGTTTGTTTTGGAGTACTACTTGTGATGTATCAGCCTAAGGTCCAGAAAACAAGACAAGATTTGTTAGACAAGGTCAAGATGGCGTTTCTAGTAATCTGCCAAAAACTCAAACCTTGTGTACAAACCCAAATATGGAAAACTGGTCATGTGACCTTGGTGCAAGTAAAAACCCAAATGGAAAGATTTAACACTACAGAAGATGATTAACATCTTCACAATCAATTCAGGATGGCACATAAAAAAACAAAGCTTCACCTCTCAAGAATGTCTTAAAAGGTGTGTTTGGCACATCATGAAAACTCAAAGTAAAATTTTTTTTATGAAAGCATTTTACTGTTTGAATCTGAAGTAATCCAAAGAATTGTTTCTTTTTATTTTTTTTTAAGTTCTTGCCATGGAACCATAACAGACGATACATTAACATCTCAAAATAATTTCACAGCGGCGTCTGATTAAAAAAGACTTCCTCGCAGAAATTTCTAAATAAGTTAGATCTGCACATAGTAGAAACTTTGATGAAAAAATTAATTTATTCGGAAAGAGAGCATTTTATCATTTCATTCAGTGACTAATGCTCAAAAGAGCCAATAAATTTGTGAAGCAATTAAGGAAATATGTTTTTTAGGGCATGATGCAGTATTTTACAGGTCAGCAGACACCTTAACGAAAACCTAAAATGCTGATAACTTTTACAATTTGTTCCCACTGTAAGTCTAGTCCACAGCATAAAAAGGCAAAACTTAGAAAGAATACTGTAAACTTAGCTTTGAAACTTGGCTCACCTTTTGGATAGTTCTTACGCTCAATTATATATTTTGCCAAAGCTGAACTAAAGTTGCACACAATATGAAATTGTTGTTTTTCGCTGGCGGCTCTGTGGCAACTAAGTTTAGTTTTCAAAAGAGCTTATGCATCAAGGCTAAAAACTGAGACAGTTTTGAATGGCTGAGGCAGTGATCCAAAAACATTGTATTACCAGATCTGTAAAGCAGTGGCTTGAACCATATAAATTGGCATGTCAACAGCATTTTGGTCAGTTCCATTGAGAAGAAAACAAAACATGGGCACTTGTATAAGTAGCACGGCCATCCTATTCTCACTCGTTATTACCGAATGTTGTATCAAGTTGGCCAAAACAGTTCTATGTATAAACCTGGGACACACTGCTGTAACGTGTTGGATTGAAACCCCCCAAAGTACAAAAACTGACCTCAACAAGAGGAAAAATAAACCAAGGTATGTTTTAAGTACCAAATGTCCATTTTATTCACTTTCCACCTTTGTTATTGTTTTTCTGAGCAGCAATTATTTCACTTTCCCAACAAGCATTTGTTTCCCATCACAGTTACCGTATTTATTTGATTAAGCGCCCAGGGCGCTTATTTCATTTTTGGACTTAAAGGGTGGGCGCTTATTCAAGGTGGGTGCTTATTTGAGGCTGGGCGCTTATTAAATTTTCACCATTTTCAGTAAGTAAAAAGTTTATTTTGTAACAAAACAATAAATAAGAACAAAACATGACAAAATATTAAAGCATATAAATTGTAATTGTTCATTGTTCGGTTTGGTTTATGCCCAGGACTAACAACTCATTGTTCGGTCTTCACAGAAGTCTCTTTAGCTATCATAATTCTCAATCAACTTCAATGTCATCATTGCTCAGCTCAATAAGTGAACTTTCTGGTGCTGCCTCCTTGACCTCCAACAGCGTAATGTCAGCAAAATTGGTCAGTCACACAAGAAGCTGTTAGGGCTTGCTGGATGGATGCCAGGCAATCATGTCTACCCCCTTTAGGGGGGTGGGTGCTTATTTGAGGTTGGGCACTTAAAAATTACTTTTTGGGGTGGGTGCTTATTCAAGGCTGGGCATTTATTAACTTTTTCTATCCTCAGGGTGTGCTCTTATTCGAGGTGGGTGCTTATTCAAGGTTGGGCGCTTAATTGAATAAATAGGGTATGGATAATTAGTAACATGTCTTCGTTTTATGTCACTTTTCCCTCTCTAATTATTTCATTTTATTTCTTTCTTTTGCTTTTTCTTTTCTTTCTTTACTAACCTACTGCCACCTGCAACATAAAATGTACTGAAGAGCTAACAGAATACCTCTGGTTTATTTAGTTCCCTCGTTCACAAAGTAACATTACCATCAAGGTACTAGTAGAAAGCAAATTTCTAATAAACAAAAGCACTGTAAAGTAAAATAGTTATTACAATTTAGATTAATTGATTTATATGAATAAAGCATTGTATGGTCTGTTCTTGTATTGCAACAGTTTGCATGAATCAACTGTCTTGTAAACTTGATTTCTTATACCCAGAGGCTATCTAAGTTATGGAACAAAGAACTCTTGTTGGGTGTTCCTGGAGGTGATGATGGTGGTAGTAAAGAACATGATGATTATGAAAATTAAACTCCCAAATTGGAAATGTCAAGGGGAAATTATCAGAAGTATTTCAAGTCAAACCTGTTTGTAAAAAATGTGTAGGAGAAAATTGATTAGATTAAGTCAGCTGTTTGATGAGGTACATCACTTCATTTTTACGACAAGGAATCAATCATGCATATGAAGAATGATACCACAGAAATACATTTTGGTGATGTCACAGTGGTCAGTGGTCATCAACTTTAGGCTGCCAAGTGCTTTGATTTGTTAGTCAAGTAAGTTCAATGAAACTATCGCTTTTTTGCTTGGTTTTAAGTTGGAAAATATCCATAATACTTCTCATTTTTTTGTTAGATTTGATTCTTTGAATGGGTTTTTAATATATGCATTAATTGCAGAAACTAGTTGAGAATTGCTTATTGACTACAAGTAGCCTGTATACAACTGCTCCCCTCCCTTGTAATAAATTGGGAAAAGGAAATCTGTGTGGTGCTGTTGTTGTTCATGTTTGGGAATATCCCTTCTCTGATTTTTATTTGACTGGATGGGCACAGCTGTATGCAGGCTAATTACAGGCTTTTGGTTACTCCTCATGACTAGTGTTGACTGGGAATCGACAAACAGGTTTGTCTTGAGATACTTCTGATAATTTTCCCCCGACATTTCCAATTTGGGAGATGAATCATCATACTTAATGTATTCTTTGTTACCACCATCATCACCTTCATGAAAAACCAGCAACAGTTCTTTGTTCTATAACTCAGACAGTTTCTGGAGATAAGAAATCAAGTTTAGAAGGCAGTTGATTCATGCAAGGCTGTTGCAATACAGGAAAAGACAATACAGTGCTTTATTCACTTAAATCAATTAATTTAAATTATAATAATTATTTTACTTTACGGTACTTTTGTTTATTAAAAATTTGTTTTCTACTAGTACCAAGATGGTAATATTACTTTGTGAATCGGGGAACTAAATAAACCAGAAGTATTCTGTTAGCTCAGTACATTTTTTTGTTGCAGGTGGCAGTAGGTTAGTAAAGAAAGAAAACAAAAAGCAAAAGAAATAAATAAAATGAAATAACAAGAAAGGGAAAATTAGCATAAAAAGAAGACATGCTACAAATTATCCCTAATTGTGACTGATATGGTTCAAGCCACTGCTTTATAGAGCTGGTAATGCAACGTTTTTGGATCACCGCCTCAGCCAATCAAAAACCATCTCAATTTTTAGCCTCAGCGCAGAAGCTCTCTAAAAAACTTAGTTGTCATGGAGCCGCCAATTGAAAAACAACAATTTCATATCGTGTGCAACTTCAGTTCAACTTTGGCAAAATATATAGTTGACCATACGAACTATCCAAAAAGGAGCCGAGTTTCAAAGCTATAAGTTTACAGTATTCTTTCTAAGTTTTGCCTTTTTACACTGTCGACTCGACTCATGGTGAGAACAAATTGTAAAAGGTATCAATTGGCATTTTATGGTTTCGTTGAGGTGTCCGCTGACCAGTAAAATACTGTATCGTGCCCTAAAAAACGTATTTCCGCAGTGTCCAATTAAGGTACCGTGAGTCATATTGGATGGAATGGCAGAGTATCCTACAATGCAGAATGCCTTGTTGTATGAAACAAAACTCTCCCAAAAAATGGAATTGCAAAGAAGTAAGAAGATAATTTTATAATCAACGAGCAAATTAAAAGAAAAATCCCCTCCCCCCAAAGAAAAAAAGTGCAGGAAATTTTACAGGTCTGTTTCCCTTGACTTATCACTGATGTAACTTGTTGTGACATACAGGAAGGATGTACGTCTTCCTCAGCAGTTGCAGAGAGCCATGGCAGCAGAGGCTGAAGCTTCTCGTGAAGCTCGTGCTAAGGTAATTTGTCTTTAATATCAATTTTTAGCTTTGTGGTTGATCATCAGTGTTAAAGTTTATTACTTATACATATATGTAGGTTCTGCCTTTTTCTGAAGTAACAAAGGAAGCTGGCTCTTGTTTGAGTCATGCTAGATTTATCAACTTGGTAGTAATTTGAACCTTTAGAATAATAAGCCATATAATTTGGATAATAGAATTGATTTATCTGTATAGTCAGTTTGTTGGTGTGTATTTATGAGGTTATATTTAGCCTAAAACCACTTTGAATATCTGAAATTTATTAAAAAAAGACACGGGTACTTTCACAGATAAAGCTACAACCTTAGAAAAACATCATGTGATGAGGTGTTCTTTCCACTTAAGGTCATTGCTGCTGAGGGTGAACAGAATGCATCTCGGGCACTGAAGGAAGCTGCTGACATCATTTCAGAGTCTCCTTCTGCTCTTCAGCTGCGATACCTACAGACGTTGACAACCATCTCAGCTGAGAAGAATTCCACAATCCTATTCCCTCTCCCTGTTGATTTCATGAGCAGATTCCTACCAGATAAGAAAGGTTAATGAAAGAGAAAGACCAAAGAATGAGGAAAAAATTTTCTCATTGTAAGATAGTTGATTGTTCAAAATAGTTATCTGCACTTTTCATTATAAAGGAATATTAAGATTCAGAGCTTGAGTTCAACAAGAACCAACTAATTGTATAGAAGTAACAATTTCGGATTTAATTTTTAGTTCCATTTCATATATGTTGAAGTAACAATTTATCAGTACAGCATAATGCAGTTCTCAAAAAAAAAAAAAAAGTTCACGACTGGTACATAGACTTTTATAGCAAGCCAGCAGCTTCTCTTGCTTACATGCAAACTGGGAAAAGTCTGTGACAACCCAATCAAAGGGCAAGATGGATTTAGGATTTTTTCTTGGTGAAACAGGAATAGCATGAAAGATGCTTTCAGAGATTTTCACTACTCTTTTCCTTCCAAATTTTTGCACGTTTGGTTTCTCTGAGCTCCATTCAAATCCAGTGTAGTAATCATGATGAAAAGTGCATATCCTTTCCAAAAATAAAGTGACCATGATAGCCATTCTAGCTTGAAAAAATAGTGGCTGAGGTAGAAGCCTTTCCAAACAGCTGAGTAAAGTAGGAGTAAGTCTTGAGGGCTGAATAGATATTTTAGTTTCTGTGAGTAATATTTCTGCATTAGACTTAAACTTATTTACCCAGGGTTAACCATTTATGTTAATTAAATGTATTTCTCAAGTTTTGTTTAGAAATGTATGTCAATTTTGTGAAAATTTAATATGGTTAGAGCATCTTACTGACAGGTGCAAGAAACAGTGCTATGGCTAGGCGCATGCAAAATATATCTAATCAATTTTGATAGGCTGACAGTTCCTATCAATTCTAGTAAATAGATCATATATTATGAAATGTGATACATTGGAGAACTCTGATCAGAGCACTCGCAAAGTTTGTACTTGTTTGTTTTCCAGTAGAAAAATGTGCTGTATTTTCTTTTTTTTTTTTAAGTGATAACTGCCATGTGGTGATGTTAGTTTTGAGGATATTTTTGTGCTTACTGACATATAGTGGCAATATCATGACCTTGTCAGGCTGGAATTCTGTTGTTAAAATTCAAGTCTCTATTGTAACAGACATTTCAAGTGCTTGAAAAGACATTCCACCAATATATCACATGTTTTAAGTGTTGAGCTGTATTTTTTTTTTTTTTTGGGAGGGGGGTGGAGGGTTGGTCCATGGACCAACTTATGCCTCAACTTACATTGTAGACATGGTGCGTTACATATTAACGTATTAAACATATGAAGAGTCATGCAGTGTGTGTTGGTTATTTCTAGTTCATTTTCATCATAAAGTTCAATACTGTTCATTGTTTGTGTTATCCTTCAATGTAAAGACAATTAATAGAGCTTAGAATTTACCTATATAAAGAGGTATTGTGGCAGCTAGCAGTCTTGAAACATATACGTGGTGAATACAAAGTGTGTTATTTCTCCTTTGTGGTCTAAAGAAATCAGTCGAAAGATGCCAAAGTTCAATGAATGTTTTATCCAGACCTTTATTCCACACATGTACAACTGAGTCTTAACACATTCATAGCTGTTCATAGCTTAAATTATTTGCATCATTCCTCTTTCAAGAATCAGGTTATTTAGAGTAAAAAAAGGAATTTCATAGTCTGTGGAAGAATATTTACTTCTTCTGTTTAAATTGTTGCAAAACAAGAAACTGAAGAAGGGAAAAAACCAACTTGTGGACCGGAAAAATCTTTTAAACCAAATTATGCAAACTGTTGGAAGTATGACAAGGTAAACGTTAATGATGCTTTGGCTCTGTCCAATTATTTGAGGAACTTTTAAATAGTAATTTGCAGTCTAAAATTAAGGAAAAACCTGCTGAGGCACTGGTAAGATTGTATGTTGTCAATAACTTTTGGAAAAAGAACACTTTTGGGCTGGTTGTACGATGATAACATGAAAGGAGACCCTGCATTTTATTTAAACGGAAATTGAGGGATTGATTTTAGAATTTTAATCTTAGATCATAGAGTTCCCTTATTAACACCTGCCCAAGCTCTGCTGGGGGTGAAAGTGAGATATCTTTCTTAGGATTACCAACTGAGACTTCTTCATCAAAGAAACAAAAACAGCTTTGTAACTTTTGTATTACTTGAGATTAAAAATATTTTAGATATATCCATGACAACTAAACATCATGGAAATGAGTATTTTGGTACCTTTGGATATGATTGGTTGTCCCTAGGGAGGAGTACATATCACGTGATGTAGCAGAGTTGAAGTGTGTTTGTTTGCAGTTGAAACTTGCGTTGTGGTGCTTTCGACGATTCCAAATTACCTGAACATGGCTTCGGAAGGTAAGAATTAAAGTTCTCTGCAAGGTGAAAAGAAATTAGAAAATTAAATTTCACGATAGTGTAATTGCAGCGCAAATTTTAGCATTTATGGGGATAAAAAAATGAATTTAGATCGTTTAAGCGTTCCCAAAGATTACGTTTTTAGCCAACTCCTGAGGCGAAAGTTTGTCGTTTCTTCAACATTAAACATTCAAGTTTGTTGTCGAATAACGATTTCCCACTTGAACCATCCTTTAGTTTGAAAAGAACACGATTAAAATTGTGTCGAAAGACCATCTTACTTCAACATAACAGATCGCCAGAAGTGATGATGCTGCAACTGGGAAATTAATTAACATTACCCGATCCTACCTCGCTCTATGATTTATGTGCCGTTAAAAGATGCGTTTTGTGAAAAACTTACTTTATTTCCTTCCCTGCGACTGTGCTTAAGGAGTTTGAAACAGGAGCTATTATTACTGCATTGCGTCAGTGCCAAACGTGGATCATGGAAATTGATGCAACGAAAGGAAACCTACAGAATCGTTTAATTATGATGCGCAATAAATATGTTGCTTTAACGTGAACGTGAAAGTTTTGAATCAGACAGTAACTGTAAAACTAAAGGTGGTGGTGATACATGATAAGGTGTAATTAAAGTTTTTAAATCGCTCGAACTTTGGAAATAGTTCTAATTCCCTAACGTCATCTATTGCACTTGTTAATTTCAAGCTTGAGTGAGTTCAGTTTGTAGAATATTTGGGTTCAATTATTTGTGTACATTGTGTAGTAAATGAAATCGAAGCTTCGAGACATCTTCCTCAGATATGTCCTACTGTCATTAGGTAAGAACCTTCCCAGATGTGTAAGTGTATCACATCTTTGCCTTTTTTGGGGTCGATGAATATTTTAACATTGTATCTTTTGCAATTACAATGGAGAGTTAATCAATGAAGGCACTTCCAGTGTTGACCATGACTTTTCAACTGAATCACCTCTAGTCTTGTGCAAGCAGTGACATATATTGGTTAATGCAATAAAGTATGCTCTGTTGTGTAGTTTTGTACATCGGTAATTAGAGCATTTTCTTGATGTGATCTCTTAAGTGTTTTCCCACAGTATTTTTTTAATTCACCAATTTCAAGTTTGTTGTTGATGTAGTATTTTTGTGTTATTTATAGATGATGATGTTTCACGCGGGTTTTGTGACTATGTTCTGACATTTCTGTCTTTCCTTATCTTCGTTTGCACTCTGCCTTTTTCATTGTGTTTTACTTTGAAGGTAAGTAAATAGGTGAATGTAATGAGAGATTTCAGAGCATGAGTACTCTGGTCTGTGCCCTTTCAACATAGCTTGGTATGTTTTCATCATACTTTGATAAGAGTACATTATTCAATCAAAGATGTGCACAAACTTCAGGTAATAACGGATTATTTTGTATGCAGATTGTGCAGGAATATGAGAGAGCAGTTATGTTCCGTCTTGGTCGATTACTTCCTGGAGGAGCAAAAGGGCCAGGTATAATGCAACACCAAACACAAATAACTAAGACCAAACAGCTTTCCTTATAAGAGTATGAAGTAAATATTAGGGCATGATATATAATAGCTACAAACTGTAACCACAAGGAAACTGATTTACTGAGGGAAAATTTACATGAAATCATCCGTATTTGGGTTGAAAATTAGAAAACGCTCAAAATGGCAAAACATTTTGGTGCATAAATCAAATCGTAAACATGCATAAAAATCAAGGATTTCATATATTTTTTCATACATTTCATTTTGATTTTTTTTTTTTCTTTCAATGAGCAAAGAGATCAAGGGTTATTTTTCTACAACGTTTGATTGTTGGCCCACACAATGAGGGCAACAAGCCACAACCCTTGCCAACAGTGTGGTGCATCTCTTCTTAATGTAAGCTGTTTTTAGAACAATATTTTGATGGGGCACAGATTACAAAGATTATGAATAACCCAATCAAACTGTAGAATATTCCAAAAACTAAAGATGCAAAATCATATTAAACTCATATGATAGTTTTAAATAGTACCATCATAAACTTTATGTGAAGAAATGCTGCCAAACAAATTAAAAATGATTCCACATCCATCAGTAGTGTACCCACTGATAAGTGCTCTTGGGATTATTAGCTTGGGATTCCCTTTCTGTTTCTTTAGGCTAGCTATCATGGGAAAACCTTTTGTTCTCCTGACAGATCCCAGCTCCATTAGCTAAAATTTCCCCAAGGTAATTTACTTTGGTAAAACTGGTCACACCGGCAAATTCAAGTTTCCCTCTGGGTTGTCTGTTAGCAAGTATTATTTCCTAAGGGCAAAAGTCTAGTGATGGTGACCACAGCTATCACAGATAATTCTCAAATTCATTAAAAATTCATGAGGGAAACAGCCAATAAATTAGGCATATTTGGGTCACATGCATGAAACTTTGATACCTAGTGAATGCTCAGATAAAAATCTTCAGGGTTTTGATCTTAGATGAAACATGGTTTTGATCTCAGATCAAATACTTTAATTTTAATGAGCATTTTCAATAATTAATATACTGTTATCATCAATTCCAAAAATGACCCAAATAGTATTGCATAAACGGTCTTCAGTCGATATCTCTTCCCCAATTTCATGGCTTCCTCCATCACAGACTTGCTTAGCCAGTAATTCAAGGTTACTGCATCTATTTCTTCAATGCTGGTAGAAAGCTATGCGACCTTGAGTAAATCATAGTCTTTAACCCCTTAATAGCCACAGCTTTTGTGAAAAAATGTGTTTTGAAGCTAGTCAAGCAGATTTCGGGTCGCTGTTGTGGTTTTAAAAGCTCAAACTTACCACAAACCCATTCACAGCTTGTACACTCGACGGCCTTTCGATCCAAATGTAAAATGGCGGCCTGAAAATCTCGGGCAGGTGCAGAAAGCAAAATTTCCAGATTTCTCCTGCCCTTTTTTCCCCTTTCTTTGCCTGAAGTTTCTCCTCACTTGCTGGAAATTTAGTGGGCTTCATTTTGGTGTAGAGATTTTTTAGTAAACTACTCATTATTTTCAAACCACATGCTCAGAAAGGTAGGTGGGTAATGGAACAAGATTTTCGTGCAGATTTTCAGGTCAAAGTTACATGGTTTTTTTGGCTATTTCTCCAATCTCCTTCACTCAATGGCACTCATTCTGGTATCATTTGTAAGGTATTTTCAACCTGTTTAAGTACGTACTCAAAGTCGTGCTCCAGGGTTAAAAGTGATGATGTCACAAGGCGTAGAAAGAGTGTGGTTCCACATGGGCACTTACGGGTGCACTGGACATCAATAGGTTAAAGAGCACCCCTAGATTGAAAATGGGAGCTATAACTGACTGAGAAATTTGCCATTTGCCAAAAACTGTTAATGCCCATTTGTTCTTACATTTGGTAGGTGATGGAATAAGTTTTTGACCAACTCATGCTCTCCATCTTCACTCATGGTTACACCCGAACTACACCAAAACAATTTATCGTGCATGCATGTTTGTGTGATGTTACAGAAAAGGGAAAAATTGCATTGCTGCATAAATTAATTTTCTTTCATTTGGAGAGGACAATGGAAAAAATTTGTCACTGCATATATTGTTTTGTTTTATTTGAGAAGTCATCTCAAACTTGTGCTTTGGGTTTCATCAGGGGTTCCAAAGACCTTAAAACAATAAAAGCACACGGCCTGCAGCCTTGTTCTTCCATCAATTTCTTGGTGTTTGGAACTCCAGATGAAACACTCCCGGTCACTTTTGAAATATTACTTGGAAATTGGTATCGTATTTAATTTAGGGTTTTGTCTAGATCCTCATCTTGTTCTTGACTGATGGTAGAACAATATTGGTACAATTTTAAAATAAATAATTTGTACCTTGAAGCCTACTGTTAGTCATGAATAGTGATTGTTACTTGCAGCTATTCTACATAGGGCTGGCATAGATGATCACACCTCACTATCAATTGCAGTTTTACATGAACAGTAGACTTTGTTTTGTGTATGGTATATTATTCTATCTTCTGATGATTTCTTTCTGTTATTTCCATGTAGGGTTATTCTTTATTCTGCCCTGTATTGACTCCTATCAGAAGGTGGATTTGAGGACAGTGTCATTTGATGTCCCGCCACAGGAGGTATTGACGGTTCTATGTGGTTGTTTGATTTATTGTTTGAAGTTTGGTGTGTGGTGACAGTGTGGTTAGATTTTATAGCAACTAAGTATCATTGCTGGCTTTCAGATTCTGACCAAAGACAGTGTAACTGTTGCAGTGGATGCAGTTGTTTATTTCCGCATCAGTGACCCAACCATGTCAGTTACTAATGTGGAAAAGGCTGACCAGTCAACTCGCCTGCTTGCGCAGACAACACTGCGGAATTTTCTTGGCACCAAGAATCTCAGTGAAATTTTGGCAGACCGTGAAGAGATCAGCCACGCCATGCAGGTACAGACAAATTATTGAAATAATTGATTTATGTTTCTTGGAAATAAGTGGACTTGGGTTTATGTATTTGTTACACTTTGCAGACTTCTCTTGATAGTGCTACAGATCCTTGGGGTGTTAAAGTGGAACGTGTTGAAGTGTAAGTACCTTTATGTATAACTTTTGCACCCTAAACTAGCTGAACTGAGCAATGGAGCTTTGAGTGTTTGGTACAAAAGGTCAACACAAAGAATACTGAATTGGCATCTAAGAAAAAGCATAAGTCTCAGTCTGGGAGCTTTGTATTAAGACTTAAAAACAGCAGATATACAGACTGGTTGGTCTTTCTGTAAGAACTCTCTGTTTGCTTTTAGTGATGATGTAATAGAAGATTTAGAATGCAATTTTTGTGTAAAAAAACTATTTACATGAAAATATGACTTTTTGAAGTCATCTTAAGGTTACTTCCTACTTTCGTGGTTGTGCTTCGGGAAAAAATTCGTATGCGCGCTAGTTTGAAGAAAACCCTAACAAACTACACATCAAAACAAAGCTTAATTAATGCAGTTTACAATAGAAATATAATTTAGGCGATATTTTTAGTTAGGAAGTGTCAGGAGCTGGTAAGGCGTGAAACGACCGAGGTTCCTTCTATTGAATTTATCGGGTATCGGATCCTGCGGCACGAGAAAAATGGCTGCACAGTCTCATTCACGAGGCATCAATCAACAAAAGTGTGTCAGGCTTTTCCGATATTCTGATTGGTTGTCTAGATAAATTCGTTCAAAGTGGATGTATTCCTCTCAAAATCAAATGCGAGATTTTAGCTCCTAAAGGTTTGTAAACAAGTAGCGCCACATCAAGAGATTATCTCGCCTCCTGAAACCGCAAACCAATGAGAAGACGGCACCTCCCAGCGTCAGTGACAATGGATCAAGATTTTCCCGCGAAAAGTATCGCGTAGTAGACACGTTTTTTTAGCTCGCTTTGTTGATCATTTAGTGATGGACAAAGTCGGCGAAGGAAAAACCCACGGTATAAAGGGTAAATCTGCCGCATTCTTCTTTTTCTCCATCGGTTTCATCAGATTCCGACAAAGAATCTTGTTTACAACCTTCTGTGGAGTTGACTTTAATTTTTAAGCTGCTTGCCCCAATGGTAATCGAATGCTGCCTAGCTTCAGCAGATGCCGAGCTTGTCGAAAGCTCCTGGCCAAACCAAGAGCCTTTGTCGCTTTCATCAAGGACTGTTTTTTTTTGTTTGTTTGTTTTTTTGACAAAATGCTGCCATTTCTCTTTTCTTTGGGCCTGGTTTTTTCCTTTTCTTTACGCAAGGACTCCTCTCTAATTTTGAGTTATGTTTGTTATCCACGAGAAAAGACTTTCCACGAGCAGATAACTTCCACATGTAAATTTTGTCATTTGGTTATATCAACTTAGTTGAAATTGTAAATTGGCCACCGCAACAAATATCGCTCTGACGAAGGGCTAAAGCTCGAAACGTCAGCTTTTTTTATTCGTTACGGTGGCCAATTTACAATTTCAACTTAGTTGATACAGTCCAACCCCTATTAAGCGGCCACCCCTTATTAAGCAGCCAGTTATTGCAGTCCCGAAATTATTTTCAGTTAAATATTATAAATGAAACCCCAATTAAACGGCCACCCCTATTAAGCGACCGCGGCCACCTTTTGGTCGTCCCGATGGAGGTTTTTATTGTTTTTTTACCCCTATTAAGCGGCCACCCAAAATTAAATATGCGTGCTTTGGATTTGTTTGTGATAAGGTGATGACAGATAAGAATCCGAAATAGACAGCAACGACTGCCAAATATATCTAAACACGCGTTTATTGAACCGCTTCGAGCTCCAAAGCGACAAACAAGTCTCCAGGATTAGTTTAAGTAACGATCTTTTACTTTTGCGACATGTAGGATAGTTTTGTCGATATCGAGAATTTTATGTGTTATTTGGCTCTTGTTGAGACCTCATCGTCAGATTTCCTTAAAATTGAACTTATGCAATTAATCACTGAATTAATATTACCATGACGTTTCCCCCACCGACACAGCACCTTGCTACCCCCACCGACACAGCACCACAGTTTCTTTAGAATCTTTCAGCCTTTATAAATTTTGTCATGTGTGCGATGTAAAAAAATATGCAAATGACATGAAATTGCCGTGAATATTACCCTGGGGGTTCGCCCATTTTACGGAGATTGTAACACCTTCCTGATCTATTAACTTTTACTTGAAAATATGTTTTTCTAAATAAGTCAGACGCTTTTTGAGATTTTTAAATTTTTAGTTAAAATGTTTAACTTCAATCTAGTCCAAAAAAAAAAAAATCGATTTTTTCGGCCTCTGAAGGTAGGAAGTAACCTTAATTTCACTTTGTTCACATTCTCAATTTTGTAAGGAAAGGCATTAATCGTCTTCTTTATTTGAGTACAAGAACCCAAACCATCCATCCAGTCAGATTTGCCAAGCTCATGTAAAACATGCATTGATACATTGTTGAGTAAATAACCCTCTCCTTTATTTCTCTAGAGGCGGAAATATTTTTTCGAGTAACTTTGATCAAAACATCCTTTGTAGCACTAATTACTCATTTAACCTTACAGGAAAGACGTACGTCTTCCTCAACAGCTGCAGAGAGCTATGGCAGCAGAGGCTGAAGCTACTCGTGATGCTCGTGCAAAGGTAGATATCAGCTAACTTGTAGAGGACAGTGGAAACTGCTGAAAAAGCTTGTATCAGTATGAACACTTTGATCAAACAGTGAGAGAATGTTTGACAAGACAAGAGAAGGCTTTTACCAAGGATATCTTTTATTGACTACTTTTTCGATTTCAGGTCATTGCTGCTGAGGGTGAACAGAATGCATCTCGGGCATTGAAGGAAGCTGCTGACATCATTTCAGAGTCTCCTTCTGCTCTTCAGCTGCGATACCTACAGACACTGACGTCCATTTCAGCTGAGAAGAATTCCACCATTATTTTCCCACTCCCTGTTGACTTTCTGAGCAGATTTTTGCCAGATGAAAAGAAATGACTAGGCAGCCAAAAACAAGAAATTGAGGAACACTCTTTTGAATCACCATTGACTGAAGTTAGTGTTCTGTAAACAAAACTTGCTCTGAGAACATTTAAAAAATACACAGTGCTGTACATAATCCTGCTCATACCACAGTAAGCAGTTATATATCATATTGATTAATACATTGGAATCTTCCGTCAGATTATTTTAACTTGGCCAATAATTAAGCCAACATCAAATTTGTTGACTACATTTTCTCTGTTGATGAATTTATTGTTAAGGTTATACAGGGTTCGTACAGGTCATGGAAAACCTGGAAAGTCATGGAATTTCAAATTTTCATTTTCCAGGCCTGGAAAGTCGTGAAATTTAGGTGTAGGTCATGGAAAGTCATGGAAAATCAATATGCTCTCTATGGGTGAAAGGCAATAATAATAATTATTTAAACAATCTTTAAGGAGGAAGTGCCCGTCACATAAATACGTGGTTTTCAGGGAGGTCCTCCGTAAAAATACGACCCAAAGTTGAAAAGTTAACTGACGAGTCCAAAAATCAGCTTTAATTTCATTATAAATAAACAGAAGCACACATTGTGAGAATGTTTGCAAACATAAATTGTTTTTTTATCATTACTGTCAGAGAACAATACCATTATTTATTGCTTACGGTAGGTCATGGAATCTTTCAAAAGGTCATGGAAAAAGTCATGGAAAGTCATGTAATTTTAACAGGTCGAAAGTGTGCGAACCCTGTCATAGTTTTGATAAAAATTTTAAAACAGTAAATTGAATTAAATACACTGTTTTGAGTGTATAAAAGTATATGGTAAATAGATTCACCTTCTAGTGGCAGAATAAATGAGCAGTCTAATACTGCGTGGTGTGTGGTTAAGTGAAAATCACAAACTAGAAGTGTTCAAAGGTCTTTCTGATTGAGTGCTGTGGGACCAAATTAAAGTTATCACCTCAGGAGATCAAAGCAGAGAGAACCTCTACAACCAGTGAGAACTCAAAGTCTGTACACTCCCAGGAGACATTTTGAGAGTGCTCTTTTGTCAGTCGTTCTACCACTTAAATTTTAGTCATGCTCTTACCAATGTTTCTTGTTTATTATGCTAGTTGGGCAACAGAGGTAGGGTTTATAGTTAACATGTTACTGTGTCACATGAGTGTTAGCTGTAGTATTGTCATATGCAGCTCTCATGAAGACAGTGTGGAAAACTGATCATTCTGTCTGAAGTCTGCTCGTATGTTTGATGAAAGTTAAATGTTGTTTAGTATCCAATAGCACTAATTTAACATTAGTGTGTATATTTAAGATAACATTTACAGTCAGTTAAGAATAATTAACTGTTTAGCAACAAGATTTGAGGCATCATAGCTTTCCCATGACTCAAACATTTGATGTAAATCACTTGTGAATGGAAGGCACGTGCACAGATGATTCTTGAACCTGCTTGTTAACGAATTGTTTTTAAAATGTGTTTTAATTGGTGCCAATTTTGTACCATTTTTGCAAATTGTGCTGTCTTTTGTTCTTAACTGTTCAATTAGAGTAGCAAAAGATGTAACATATGGTTAAACCTACAATTGATGTTAAATTTCAACAATTTAAGTGAAAATTAAAGCTACCTTATTGTATGGTCAAGTTATTTTTGTGTTTTATTTTTTTATATACATACCGTATTTATTCATCTTTAAGCCGAGCGATTTTTTCACAAAATTTTACCAAAATCTCGAAAACTTGAGCTAGAGAAGGGTTCTCGGCTTATTGCGGAATGTTTTTCGAACAGCAAATTCAAAGGAAACATAGATATGTTCGTCTATAAGCCGAGATATTGCATGAAAAAGTAAATAACAAAACAAGTTGAAGTTGGTCATTGAGTTTAGGTGATTGCTTCAAAAGGAGCGGTTTGTTGTTTTCGGCGCGTAGTAATTACGGCTACTGTTCGTCCTCAGTGTCGGCGTGGAATTCGTCGTCCATCTCCTTTTCATCCGCTAGTTCTGCCGTTTCTTCCGAGTAGATTACTTCATCTTCCATGCCATCTAGGTTCTTTTTTAAGTCTTTAAGTCTTCATTCAATATACAAGTAAAAATACATACCTATATTTACATGTTTAAATTATTAATTAAAAAGTTAAAAAGCGAAAGCATATTTAAAATACATAATTGATGGCGTACGTTCAAAACCTGTCGATGTGACTTCAGGGGTACCTCAAGGCACAGTACTTGGTCCATTAATGTTTTTGTTATTCATTAATGATATGCAAAATGGGCTAGGATGTACACTAAGATTGTTTGCTGATGATGCTTTATTGTATCATAAAATCTCTCATCATGATGACACCTTGACTTTACAGCGTGATCTAGATAAGCTAGGCCTTTGGGCTAACAGGTGGCAGATGCTGTTCAATCCTTCTAAATGCTACAAAATGTCTGTTTTCCGTAGTAGATCCCCGGTGGTTAAAGACTACACCCTTTACAACCAAACCCTGGTATCTGTTCGACAACATCCTTATTTAGGTGTTTTGCTGTCCAGTAATCTGCGGTGAAACTCTCATGTGGACAAGATTGCTAAAAAGGGGAACTCTTCACTTGCGTTTGTGAAAAGGAACTTGTATGCCTACTCTGAAGAAGCCAAACGTGTAGCATATGTATCACTTGTCAGGTCACATTTAGAGTATGCGTCTGCAGTATGGGATCCTTATAGACAAAATCAAGTGGAGAAACTAGAAGCTATCCAAAGTCGCGCAGTGAGATTTATTAAACATGATTATAGTTATAACACCAACGTGTCCAATTTGAAGGAATCCCTATCTTTGGATTTACTAAGCGAGAGAAGAAAATCCCATCGTCTACAAATTTTCCATAAAATCTGTGAACAATAGTATTGCTTTGCCTCTCCCGTCTTATTATCAATTGTCTATTAGGGAAACTAGAAATTATTCGACGAATTCCTTTATTCAACCATCTGTACATCATGATTACTACAAGTATAGCTTCTTTCCGAGAACTGCAAGGGACTGGAACTGTTTATCACCTGGAACTAGATCACTTAATTATTCAGCTTTTTGTAGTACAAAATTTTTTAAAGTTTTTTATTTCTAAGTATAGCTATATTGTTAATTACATATTTTATTTATTTATTTATTCTTTTTATTGGCTATGTTTATATTTTTATTCTTTTATCTCTTCTTGGTGTGTAATAGCGTTGAAGAGTATTAAAATAGATGTAGATGACCAATCAGAATTGCCCATTCCCACGATTGGCAGACAAACTTCTCAAATGTTACGGTGTTGAAATTTGCGATCACGTAAAAAGAAAACTTACCTTGGCTTCTCTGCTCTGTAATCCAGTAAAGTAATCTCTCATCCAGCCGCGGATATTTCGGAGTGTAACGGGCCCATCGTTGTGCGTTTCGCTGACATCTCGAGCTCTCTATTAAAGAGATTCTCTTGATCTTTCTTCAAGCGACTCACTGATGACTTACCCTCTGGTTATCTCGGAATTGTTTTGGACGGCAATACTGCATTGAAACTCTGTTCCGTTTCGAAACTTTTGCGTTCATTTCAGTTTGTTCCAGAATGGAATTCTCTGAATATGGTCTCGGCTTATAGCCGAGTATTTTCAATTTACATGTTTTGAGAACCTTCCCGATTAAAACAGACCGACGTTCAGGGTCTCAGCTTATAGCCGAGTATTTTCAATTTACATGTTCTAAGAAACTTCCCAATTAAAACAGACCGAAGTTTAGGGTCTCGGCTTATAGACGAATAAATACGGTATATATATCTATATATAT